>NC_090884.1:2396305-2411753 GCF_036669925.1 Montipora capricornis | reverse complement strand
ATAAACAAGATAGTTCACTACGAACCTCACAGACTGAAATTTCGAGTGGGGTTTATTCTGAGAATACTTACCATCAAAATTATCCCTAACAGGGGCGGTTTTGCGTCCCCTCCCGTGTAAATACAAAAAAAACAACACAAGGAAGGAAGGAGAGAAACTGTAAGTAACGCTCCTCTACGTTTATTACAAGTGCAATTTCCTGTTTGCAGTCTGTAGTAGTCGATCTCCTCGGCCATCGTCATAAAATAAACCCAGACACATAAGATAAACCGTTTCAAATGTCGGAAGACCTGCTGTGAAATGGTGACCACTGTGCGATCCGGTAACCCTTCGTCAAAACAGTTTCTTCAGCTACACAAAAAGTTGGGGCACCCAAGGATAATCTCCGGTGAAATATGTATTGCCGAGAGAGCCAACTGAACTGTTATAAGAATTTCCGGTTCTAGGTTGCCAAACAGCTATAGATTTCTTTACTAAAGACATCACACTGGAAGATTCGCAAACAGGGAAAAGTAGTTTCTTCTTCGTTTTCGGAAGGGGTATTTTTGTTGCAATTTTTAGGTAAAAAGGTACCTATACAGTTTCGGATAAGAAAAGGGTTTCGCTTGGAAGTTCTTAGAAGGCAACCTTCAGCTAGCAATTTTTGAAATGAAGATTTCATTTCTCTAAAATTATCGGACACCTCAAAAAAAAAAAAAAGAGAATTCAATTTTCAGCTATCTAAGGATATTCCCAAGACAGATCAAACTTATTCTAGGTGTTAAAACATCTCTTTAGACAGTCTTTGTACATCTACAAGGGAGCCTAGAAACATGTCTCTCAAAGGCTTCCTGGCTTACTGTGCTCGTCGGGTTGCCCTTGAAAGACGACTCTTTTAGCAAGCGGTCTCAGAGATCCAGTGAACCTTGGACAGACACCTCTTGCATCATTTATTCAAGCCAGGTGGATTTAATTTCAGTTTAAGACTTGTTTTCCCTTTGACATGCTTTTGTGCTGCAGAGAACCATTATTTTCAGGAATTTTTTTTAAACTTCCATCAATATGCCAAGATTTCCAAATCTAGGCCTCCCCGAATTTGAAATTTCCTGTCTCAACAATCCGGGGCAGGGTGGAGCTTAGCAAACTTTTACGTATAACAGCCATAAAATTAGAAGGAAATAAAACCCACTCAGATCAACCTATTACACACAGACAACTGCGTTCACTGATTGAGCAGACTATGAGCAAAATTACTGGATCATGCCAAAATCATCATGCAGTTGATTTTTCCATTCTGTTCATGCGCTCTTTCTCTCACGCATGAAGTAACTCTTGTTTACAACATTTTTAGCAGGTTAAAAGGCGGTGCCGATGGAAACGATAAGGAAGAAATGCGATAAGGTGAAGGCTTGGGAATATCTAGTTTCCGAGAAATTTACCGATGTTGTTGCGGTTAATATTTTGGCGGATCTATCGTGGGCGCCCAACGTAATTCGAGCCGACTTCCGTCTGAGGCTTGTGGGCGGATTGTTTTGCTATAATTTTTTCTTCTGTTTTTTTTAAATGGTACTCCGGCCTAACATCGCAACGACTACCTTGCCTTTTGAACCACCAACTCCCCGCGGGGGGCCCCCAACCACCTACCCTGACAGTCGTAAAAAGATATCGTTTCTTTTTAAGGGACTGATTACAATTTGTGGATAATGTTACGCGCTGTGATTCTCGTTCCCGTTTTGGCTGGTTTCGCGCTGAAACAACAGTTTTAATCAAAGTCCATGGACAACTTTAAAACTGCACTAAACCGCAATGACGTACATACGGGACTGGCAAAGCCTCTGATCAGTAAGTTACAACCTTGGCGTAATCTACGGAAATTCCTACTCTTGACTATCAGTCAGATCTGCGGTGATAATAGCTGTCACTAGGTTTTTTGAATGGGGCAATTGTCATCAAGGATAACATCGACGCCAAATCTGGAAACGGCATTGTCAAAGATAAGAGATACATTCCAACGAAGAAAATTCTACTATTGCAGACCAAACAGATGGAGATACCCGACATCATATAAAAGTGTCGGCACGAAAGAATCGATAGTGGGTGCATGGGGTAAGCTAGAGATAACTGAGTCCAGTTGGGCGGAAATAAAAACTACCATATTTGGAGTTTTTACTTGAAACTTAAATGGATTAAGTATCTCAGTGTTGGTGTAAAAGATATTGGCTATTATGACCATTTACTTAGCTTTCGTGAGAACAAAATACTGTATTTTCAAACTATATCGCATATAAGAAGAAAGGTCAGTTGACAAGGTTAGCACATTGTCTTTTTTAAGTATGTACTGTAGCTCGGTAAATAACAATAAACATTTTAGTCTGGTGGAGAAGATTCCATTGCACCGAAACCTTCGACCACACCCACAGAAGATTGAACACCTGCTGCATAATTTATGCAAGCTGTAATGGGCCCTTTTCTGAGCACAATATCGGTTTTCTATAACTTCGATATAAAAGCTTCAAAACGTTACAAGAAACCAGCTAATTCCGTTTCCAGCTCAAACACACCTTACCCTTTCTTCTTCCCCTTGTATACTGTATTTACAGACGATCAGTTTTCAATTCGACCCTAATTCCGAAAATTAGCAGGATTACTGAGACAGTAGGAACATGTAGTTTAAGGCAATGTGGATGAACATTTAATATTGGAGAGCAGAATTACGAAAAGTCATTATACTTATCATACGCATATAAACCTACCATCAAGTTAACATACAACTTCAGTCTTGAAAAATGAATTGCAGGGAAGTACTTTTTATTCGAAAGGGACAATTGCCTACACCAATACTGGTTGCATGGCTCGGCGCATGAAATTACCTCTCCGGCGATGTGTCGATATAGCTGGATTAAGAGGCCGCCCGAGCTCGGATTTCATTACTGGTTTAACGAATTATCATCATTTTTGCACAACAAAAATGCACCACAAAAACAACGAACAACGAAAAACTCCAACAACAACGATTTGGTTAGCACTTTCATGTACCCAAATGGCTTAACACTTCTGGTACAAATGTAACTCTAATTTACTCTTTTTTGCAGATAAAGGAGATAATACAGTACAAGAGAGAACATTAGACTGCATAATTTCAGTTGAAGATGATGACGCCGCCAGCTTTCCTTATCTTCACTTGTGCTATTGTATTACGTTGTGCTGTGCAAGGTTAGTTCAAAATGCTTATTGCCTAGCTGGTAAGAGCACTGTGCGTCACTAACTGCTAAGGAAGATTGCAAGAATTTTGAAAATAGCAACTGAGAAACTTTCGTCAAATGGCTGATGATTCTAAGTAACATTTCCCGGCTTTAAAAATCCACCCATACATTTATGATTAAAACTCTTAGTAATGACATCAGCCTTAAAATTATGAAACAAAATTGTTATTTTCCCTGTGATTCATGTTGAGATACATATTTTTTTTGGGTGAGATGTTTTTATTTTGAGATAAATTCACTGAGAGATGCTTTGCGGCAAACCTCTGGGAAAGATTTTTGAATTTCACGAAACACGCACAATTCATTGCACAGGCATAAACTAACATTTTGCTCACGCTTTAAAAACTGAAGCGTTGAGTCGAGATAAGATGTGGATGGGAAGTTTGTAACGCACGATAAAGGCCTAAGAATTGCCAAAGAGCACATCTACGTTCTTGACAGCTCTCCCGAACTTTCCAAGTGTAACATTGACAGCAGAGTTGTGATAATGGAAAACGGATCGTATGGATCAAGTTTACTAACGTCGTTTTCAGCTTGCACAACAAGATTATAAACAACATGATTGCACTCAGAATTATGCCACTGTTTTAGTCGTATTTGGGGCTTTACAAACATGGATGAAAACATTCAAATGGATATCTAAATACAGGATAAAAGAATCTGTTGAATACCTTATCACAGTCTGGCACAAAAACGTCCGAAGTTTTTTTGCAATGTATCACAGTACTCACCTGGGTGATCTTTAAGATCTATTTTGTTCAATGGTATGTATGCTTTTGTCGAGAGTTTAAAGAAAATCAAAATTGATTCACTAATCTGACTGAATTGCAAAAGAAAAATGGTTTGGCTGAAATCCAATGACTTGCACTTTCATGTAATTGTCTAATAGCGGGAACATGAAAAACTCACATTTATGTAACCAATTTTTCATTCGTACTTGAAGTGGCTCATCACTTTCACCATTTTGTAATCACTCATATCATTTTCGCTTTCAATTGGTGGTTCACCCTTGTCGGAGTGTTTCATTAATCGTGATGAAAATTCACGTTAAATGGATCACGTGTACATGAGCTTGGTTGGGGTTTAAATTTTTAAATGAGATACGTCCGCTTGCTGTGCGAACAATGATATGACAAAACATGACTTGATAACAGATATTCAAGATAAGCGGAAGCTGTTGATGCGCAGTTTGTAACATGAGGAATTATCCGATTCGTGTGTGATGCCGCAAGAATTCGGAACTTTTGCCAATAACAGACCAATTCAGAAATGTTTTGAAACTTATATTTACAACATACAAAGGTAAACAAGTTGGTTTTACTCGTTATTCCTTACTTTCAGCTTACATTCAAAGATAGTCACAATTTTGCATATCCTGCTTGTTTTTGCCTTTTCTCTCGACCTGTGCAATTGCGGTTTTCACCTTGTGTTTTCTCACAGGTCTCTCGTTCCTTGTTATTTATTTGTGAAACATATGTCTCACAGTAGTTTAGCGCTGTAATAACAGCAAGTTCATAATCTCTAGTTCTTGAAAATTGAACCGCTTTATCACCGTGACGTCCATGCTGTCTGTGCGGGAAAAAAATGCTCTTTCGTATAATAAATCAGTTAAATGTGAAAATAGGCCAGCGACTCTATAAATCATAAATACAGTTATTCATTACGATTAAGACTACGTTAAAATCTAATTCGATCATGGCATTCGAGAGCGTGACCAGCACCAAAACTGTTTTGTATAGTAATTCGGCCTTCGCCACACTTTGAACCGTTCAATTTCCTTGGGAATAGTACACGACTGATAGAAGAAGAATCCTTGGATTTCTGCCAACTTTTTCACTTGATTAAGGAAGGACAGACTCTTTTGAACTGAAAGAAGTGTTCATCCGAATCAAATATACCAAAGTCACACTAACTACCTAAGGAAAATTTTTCCTTAAGTTGTGTATGAAAAGAAGGAAAACTACCTTCCATTCCGCGCTCGACCAACTGAGGTCAGCAAAACGTAATGCTCGCATTTTCATAGTCTGCGGAAGGCGTAGGAAAAGATTTTCACACTTCTCTTTTACACTAGCCTTTTTGTATAGTCTTTCACAGTAGCTTTTTCGTATAGTTTTGCCAATCCACGACAAAACACTGGAAAAGCGTAGCAGCAGTCATGTGTTGTAGTCCGCCATCTTGCATAACGATGTCGATGTGACGCTTCACGCCGGGTTAACCGTTTTTCAAGAAACTTCTTTTTCACCTTGGAGTTCAGTTACTCCAGAGACGCGGAATCGTTCATCAAATTAAGTGAAATTCTTTTCAAGTTCCGTTGTCGTTTTAGTTTGCATACAGGCTCCAGTGGCTTGATCGATTTGGCCAGAAGAGCACCGTTCCAGAAAGCCAAAGCCGGCCTTTTTCACTTGCGATTTCCGCGGGCAAAAGGAAGACGCATACAATGTAGATGTGGCCTTACAATTGCAAACATGAAAGAAGACTGAGCTGCTTCATTGTGAGTGAAGACCAGTGACCGAAAACTTAAATTTGAGTTAATTATGGAACTGTTAGAACTATAAGGGAAGAAAACAGTTCGAAACGTTCTGTTCAAACGAAGACCCACCGATATCGTCGAACAAAATGATGTTTCGATATGTTTCCTTCCCTTGTAGTTTTAAGAGTTCTAAAATTTCTTCGTTTAGTGAACCACCCGGTGGCAAAACTAACCCATCGCCTTTTCAAAAAGAGTTTGCTACTGTTTGAAAGCAAGACTGGAACCTCCCTTTAAACTGTCTCGACTTGAAAAAAAGAAAGAATTAATTGAAAATGCATTTGTTATATTTTACGGTTAAAAACAGAGCGTGCTTGATCGCCCCTGAGAACTTCAATAAAAAACGAATCTTCGACACATTGTCTTTCATTGTGGTCTCATCTATAAAAGTCATCTATTTCACCCATCGTCTTAACGGCCCCTTTTTGCACATTGTCAGGATTTTGGTTTATATCTGTTAAGAATCATGTTTTTCATGGTTTGCAACAGAAAAATGATGAGTAGCCGTGATTAACATTCGCCTAGTTATCAATGTTCTATGCAACCTCAAAGCCAAAGTACTGTGCTTTTGTTTGTTTCGTTGTTTACAAAGCTGTGTTTGGCAATGAGCCTGTGTCTAAGGCTTTGCCTACAAAATCAATGTTATCATGGGTTAACCGGTTTTATTTTGCATTGGCTTGAATTTTTCCACTTTTTTCAGTCTAGCATTTATTTTTCAGGACTACATATGATTTCTTCTTAGCTTTCTTTGAACAGCTAAACAAAGGAAAAAATCGTTTCATATTAGAATTTATGTTCCACCCTACACGCGAACCCGCCCATGCTGTGAGGCGGACGCAACATTCAGCTGTCGGTCATTTCCTGTCTACCTGTCAGCTCAAGTCAGTCGGCTACCGATTGGGGTGGGTATATAAACTCATGCATTTCTTTCCCACAAAAAATACTTGCCACTTGCCGTGTGCCGTGTGCCCGACTAAGCGTTTTTGGCTTTTAACTAAGAGGCATCGATCGAATGGACTTCAAATCTGTACAGGTGTTGAAGGGGTTCCTAACAGCTGCATTGTGTGTCCAAATTGCACATGGTACGTGTACGTGTGAAATTCTTCACAATTTTCTAATTACTATATACTGTTCGGCCAAGGAACTCGTGTATTTCAGGGTCTATTAACATTGCTCCTGCTATGCTCCGTCATTGCTTATCGAGCGACCGTGGAGAAGTTGGATATAGGAATTTTCGCACTCTCGGGACAGTCATGTAGCTGTTTGGTTCTTTTTAACTTTACACAAAACAAAGATCCTTAAACTTAAGCCCTGGGGAGCGTTTTCACTTTCATATTAGTATTGACAGAAAATCGCCCATATCCTCAGATTTTAACCTTGTAATGTGCATCCATGTACATGAAAAAAAGTTGAATTTCTCATCGATTCGTCAGGCTTTCCAGCTATGCTAAATTTGAACCTGTTTTGAGATTAATAAAACACAATTCCAATCGGTAGAAGCAAGCGAAACCAATGTACAACCGTCCATGTTTTGGTGTTGTGGACTCTAACTGATGATTTAACACTTGGGGAGGGGGGGGGGGGGGGCGTTGGGTGACGAAAAATGAAAGCGCATCATCTCATCTTGGCTGCGCATTACTTTTAGTGGTTTTTAAATGTTTAGCATACATTCAACCCATCAAAAGTATGACATGTACGTAATGGCTCCTGATAGAACAAGCCAGATCGGTTAGAGGGGGTGTGTCGCGTGGTCCGTGGTTCATAGACATTACTTTAACTGTTCTTTATCCTTCAAAGTAGTTTAATCCTTGTATTTGAGTCCTGTAAGCTCATACATACTGAATTATATTTAGGGTGATTCAGAGTGAATCACATTGTATTTACGAAGGCATCCACATTCTTAGCATTTCTGAGAGCAGTGCGACTATGGCTGCATTTAAGTGATTTTAAGGAACCAATCGAGTCTTTTACAAAACGGTTCATAAAGGAATGTTAAAAGAAAGACAAATCACCGCTTGAAATTAATCCAAAGTATTTCTACATCAAGGTAAGACAACAATAAAGGGCCAGGAAGCTCCTACCTCGTATTTCAAATGTTACACAAAACTAAAGTTTTAAACGGGTGTCGGAAAAGAAACACCGGAAAAGCGGCTCGGCTTTCATTAAATTTTAGCTAAAATCTACATCTTGAAAAATGTCCTGAATAGGAAGTAAAGAAAACAATTACGACTTCAAGACAAATTTGTGGCGCAGACAACGAAAGTTTTCGTGGAATCACCACTCTGATGTAAAGCAACGATGAAACTCTTTAACGGTGAAATTATATCTTAAGCCTCTTCTAGTCTGTGTGGTCGGCGTTTGGTTGAGAGAACGCAAAATGGAAGATTTAGCTCAAAGGAATTGGGACACGCGCCCTTCAGCTTTCAAAGAAAATCTGGAGATGACCTGGGAAAAAATTGTTTGTGCCTCGCTTTTTTTTACGTAAAATAAGTGACGAGGAAGTGATCATCAAAGATCATTACAATCAAGTGAAAATGTAGCCTGCGAATGCAGACGTATTTCCGGCGGTCGTTTCTCTCCCCCGAAAAGTAACAGGAGAGAAACGACCGCCGGAAATACGTCTGCGTTCGCAGGCTAGTGAAAATGACACCGCAACAATCAGTCTTTTTTCTTTGTTTTGGGCAATATTACGTTTCACAACATGCCATAAAAAACTAAGGAGACTGAGGTTGGACCTTTAAAGTTAAAAAGAAAACCAACGGGAAAATTATGAAATCACAAAACTTTTCGTTGCACCGCAATGGCGGGAGGCTAGTTCAGTTAGTGCTTATGTTATTATAAAATAAAAAGTCCTAGTTTTTTTTTTACTCCATCATGATCATTATCACGTTCGTCAAAGAATTAATTCGATGATGACCAATTTTGCCAATTTTTTTGAGCTTCAAAGCCCTCGAAGAGTACGTAATTCGTGTGGTATCAAACTTAGCCCATCATCAAATCTTTACCTTCACCATGGCCGGAACTACGTGTATCGGGTTATATTTTGTCTACCGATGTAATATTTTTCCCGGATGCTTATTGACAACAAAGAGGATTAATTAGGTTGATACAGAAAATTGTGACCATTTAAGGAGAAAGGATTACAGTTTGTTTTTTTTGCCATCTCAAGGCCAATTTAGCTTCGCATTGCATACACAGCCGTTTACTCTAGCATTTGATATCAAAGAGAGAGCTCGCAAAAGCGTCCTCTTGCAACATCAAACTGAAGGCCTTCTAAAGGAATTTTTTTCGCGGTATAAGATTTTCTCTGAATAAAGAGGAAAACTTTAGAAAATAAATTGTAGACAAGCCTTATGTCATTCATTTATGAGGTTCAATTGTGCGTGCTAGAGGAGAACAAGTCAGCGGAAACAAAGAAATGGTGCCATACTTCGAAGCTCCTCACGGTATCTCAAATCCAGCCAAAATACATTTCTGTGATTGGCACGGTATTAGCATGATGTTTAAATTATGGCCGTGCCACAGTCGTGTCGCACGGCAGAGCTTGTCGAACTTATTTGCCCTGCCGAACCAAACTCAAAACTTTGATTCAGACGTCGCACTTCTGCCGTACTTTTCTCGAACTTCAAGAATTAATTTCGGCAAGGCATGAGCACGAACGGTCAGTGTAAAACGCAGACTGCAGATTGCAGACCGGGGGTAAAATGCAGCTAAAATGCAGACTGAGGTTATAATTTAACTGTTGAAAAAGCCCAAACCCATTAGAAATGCTGACAGTTAAGCCTAAATATTGATTTGGTTCGGCAGAGGAATTAAGTTCGACAAGCTCTGGACCTTACCTTCAAAACTCACTGTCCCCCATTCCATTCGTCGAATCGTTTTTTAAGAAAAGGCCGATTCAGCAACAACAAGACCAGAAATATTTCAACTTTTTCGTCCGTTTTTCTTTTCAATCACCTAAAAAAAGGGAAGCGAAATGTGAGATGCCTGCATTTTTCCTACTTTACCATCGGTCAATATGGCTAGAGCTTCAGTTACAAGTTAGGTCAATTGCCGGAAAGGACACGTACTGCAAAAACAAAAATTATCAGTAAACAGTTTTTATCATCGTCGATTTGATATGATTTCAGTCCAACGCTGGGTAATTTGCTTTCCAGCGTACAGTGAGTGGGCTAGGGCATGGCAAGGCGGCTTAATTTCCCTGGGTAATTAAGATTACACTTACTTGATAATAAACTTAATTTCAACTTATTTTTAGGAGCTTCAAAGTCCTTCTGCTTTCGTCGTGAGCAATTTAGTGGAAGGAATTGCCGAGGGATACCAATCCAAGTTCAAGATAGCTTTCGTCGCACACATGCAGCCATCAATGTCTCTCAAGATTGTTGTTCGGACCCAAATGCAACATATTATACAAACGCAACGTCGCAAATAAGTATTTTACTTATTGGAGTAAATTGTTGGCCCTGCCATCCAGAAGGTGAGTCTTAAACACAGCTTTTTAAACGCAGTATTTTCTTTGATGAACTATTTTTGTGCTTACGGGCTATGCAATGTAGCCCTTAATGCACTATGTCACTGTCGTGATGTGTTAATTAAGTCAGAAAGTAAATAAGAGCACGTCACGTAAGACCCTCACGAACTGTGATGTCAGATCGACGGCCTACCTTCTCAACCTTGATCCGTGCCTTTTATTCCTCTAACGTTTCACCTTCAGAGATAACACCCTCTTCCAGGGCCAGGGCCTATATCAAAAGTTCTTCTTCACTTGCCGATAGATTGGTTGTAAACAGAGATTGTAACCTAGAATCACTCAGCAACGCGCTGAGCATTGATACTTTCACCGTCCCTCAACCATCAAATCACCGCTAATCACTTCCTCTGGAGCTTCAAATGCCACTACTGGAGTTTCTTCTTCAGCGTCTACAAAGTCTCAAACTGAGGCCTTGCTGTATTGACCGAGCGACAGTGAGGTCAATACAGACCTCTCAATCCCAAAAGACCAAGCACCTGGAGATCCGAAAAACCGTGAGATTTGGGGAAAAACCTGGAGATTTATCGACAGCGTGAAAAAGAATTAAAACCAGTTCATCAAAATAAAATTTTCATTTCTGTTTATCACTGTAAAATATTATGTGACCGTAGCAACAGAGAAATTAACGTTATTTGAAAGATTCGTCCAATAAATATTCATCGTTTTCCGCCATTTTGACGAAGTGGATGAAACATATCAGGATGCGACAAACTGGTAACGATAACTTATTTGGCATTTGTCTTCTCAATATGGTTCTGAGGTCCGTGTCTTGTAGAATAGAACTGTGGATCTCCACATAATTGGCGCCAAAAAAACCAATTTTGCAAGGCAGAAATGAAAATATTCAAGGAAAGTGTATTCCATCGGCCTGTGAATCTTTTTACCGTGAAATCTTTTTGTCTCATCGTGAGATCGTGAGATTGCCCTAAAAACCCAGTGAGTTTCACGGCAAAACTCGACATGAACCTCAAGAAGAAGGAATTTAGAGACGCAATTCATCTTAGATACGACTGGGACATCAAGCGATGATTTCAGCATTGATCATGCCATTGTCTGTCGTAAAGGGGGTTTTAGTATTCAGCACCACAATGAGCTCCGTGATTTAGAGGCTGAAATGCTAAGCATGGTTTGTCAAGACGTTCAGATTGAGCCAGTTCTACAAGACATCACTGGAGAAATTTTGAATAGGGGCGCCAATCAGGCCCCTAACGCTCGATTGGATATCCGGGCTGGCGGCTTCTGGGAGCGTTTGAATTCTGCATTCTTTGATGCCCGGGTGTGTCACCCCAATGCAGACTCATATAAAGAACTTGCTGCTGCTCAGATATACCAGATGCACCAGAACGAAAAGGGAAGGCCAATATGCCATGCAGGATAGTCCTCTTGATAGAACAAGGCACATTCACGCCCTTGGTTTTTACAACGACCGGAGGAATTGGTGAGGAATGCAAGAAATTCCATGCAAGGCTTGCAGAACAACTCGCGGTAAAGAAGGGTGAAACGCATTCAAGCACTATGAGTTGGATCAGTACAAAGAAGTCCTTCGCTATCTTGCGCTCTGCGTTACTCTGTCTGAGGGGATCAAGAAGCAGGAAGAGAACTTCTAATGTAATTGATGCAGACCTGACTCTAGAGAACACCACAGCCATGACTTTCTAACTCTGCCCAACTATTTTAGTTACCATTTAGCTTTACTTTTTATCCTCATTTTAACTTCCTAGTTTTGATATTTTAAATTTGTGATAATATTTTTAGAGTATCTTATCATAATTGTACATAGTAATTTTCCTATTACGAAGAATGGTTTTATTTTGTATATATATTTTAATTAGTATTATTATTATTACTACGAGTAATCAGTGATTATTATTATTATTATTATTATTATTATTATTATTATTATTATTTCCACAAACAGTTCATTGCGTGTGCGTACTTATAGATGAGGCTTATTTTAAGTCCAGCTTAACGTTTTGCTGGCCAACGTTGTTGCCTCGCTCAGTCGGACAACAGTAAATGTTACAGCTTAAGGTCTCAGAGAAAATTGTACATATTGGCTTTTTGTATTTTCTGTGCTAGATAAAAAAGATATTTAACAAAATCCTCCGGCACGTCCCAGCTATTCATGTGGTATGTGAGGAGGACGCTTCTAGCCCTACTTTTAGGCCCAATTTTTCCCCCTTTAAATTTCTTCCGCAACCTGACAAACAGCCTAACTTCTGGCTCTTCCACATCGTAGAAAAAGTTCATAAAGGCCCGATATTTTCTAGGAATAGGAACGATAACTGATATTAATACCTACCATATTAATAAACGGACTCGTCCTGTCTTGTCTTGTGGAACATTTTCGCCCCCATCTAAACTGCGTTTTTTCCACAAGTCACGAAGATTCTAAATGATTTATTGACGCGCCGCTCACTCTCTTGATTACAACTTGATTACAACTAACGTGTAAAGAAGGAATCTCCGCGTCCGTCATCTCCTGGTGCGCCTAACAAGCAGAAAGTTGACAAACGTTATATACTTATAGGTTATTCCGATTTTGTCTGTCGTTAATGATTTTTTCGAACCTAGGATCAAAGATTCCAAGTTGAGACAATAGCCACTTTCGATATATTAAAATTCCTGTCCTAAACAAAAGGTATCATCTCGAGACTCTGGGGAATAAACTCATACAAATCCTTATATTTATTCCCCAGAGCCTCGAGATGATGCCTTTTGTTTAGGACTGAATTTTATATATCGAAAGTGGGCTATTGTTTAACAATGATCGCTTAGCAACTCTGGTGTAATTACTTCATGATGAGTGTCTTTTTCAACAGAAAATCCATGTGAAAATAAAGTTTGCACTGGGGGAAAGGTTTGTATCGAGAAAGGCAAACGCAAAGGCAAATGCGTCTGTCTGGGATGCCGCGACTCTGTGAAACGAACTGTATGTGGCATAGACGGCCGCACATACGCACACGAGTGTGAACTAAAGAGAAAAGCATGTCGGGAAGGAAGATCCAACGTTGAAGTGGCATATGACGGGGAATGTAAAAGTAAGAAAGGAACGCGAGCACGTTTTATTTAAACACCAGTAACAAGTAATGATTTCAAAATACTGGCAGGCACAACTGCAGTTTTAAACATTGTACTCAATAGATAAACATACGCGAAAGCTAAAACTGAAATGCTGACATCTTGATGGCAATATCAACAGAAATTTTCGGGGAACAAAGACAGGATCACCAGTCGTTTCACGGTAAAAAACCGCTATACTGCCAGACGATATATGTCTTATTAGAAGTATTCCCAGCCAATCGCAATTGGACACTGAAGCATCTTAAGCAGTAACAAGCAAGCCTGAGCTAGAGTAACATGGGATTCTAACCCATGTCCGAGCGCTTTTTCAGTCAATGATTTTTTTTTTTCAGTCAATGAATTTGAATTTGGGGACTGATTTGCAACTAGGTGATTGGCTGTCTGCTGCCACAATCTGAATCAATCAAATAGTTTCGGCTGGCGCCTTTGTCATAAAATTTGTTTTTCGTAATCATTAGAGGTTAAGCATGATGTTTACGGCCAACGGGAAACGGCAGTTTCCTGCTTATCATAAAGGCGTGAAAATTCTCTCATTTTAACTTGTCTCATTCCTTTGAAAAGTTGCTTGATATCTGGAGCTAACAGGACAGAAATGGGCCAATATCAAGCAGGGTTCTTACATTTTTGGCAAAACCCTAATTTCACTCCGACGTTCGCCGTTTGGCGCAAACGTCATGCTTAACCTCTCTATTCTCGGTTTTCGTATGACGTCACGGCCGCCATGTTTGTGACCCTAAACAAAGAAAAGGCGGCCATGTTTGTGTCCCGACCCAATCCTCCGGGAATTGAACTGTACTATTGTGCGAATGCTTTCTTTTGTTTTCGTTAAAAAAACATGGCTGTTTATCACGTGAGTGAAAACCAACAATTAACTCAATTTGCTCGTTTGTGTCTGTTGTAGTTACTTGCTGTGTTCAATTAAAAACCGTTCTAGGAGGGTAAATAGATAACAAAGAAAATTTGCTTTCTTTAACTCTTAGCCGGATGCGAAGGTGTGGTTTGTCGCAAGAACCGAACCTGTATGATTGACCAGTACAAGAGGGCTTACTGTGTGAGCTGTGTGGATTGTTCTAAACTACAGAATGAAGGCGGACCAGTATGTGGAGCTGATGGTTTACAGTATGAAAGTAGCTGCCATCTCAGAATGGAAACCTGTAGACGAGGAAAAGCTATTGGGCTTGCGTACAGAGGCAACTGCAAAGGTAAGCACGATTGACTGTCACAAGAAACACGTGCGCGCGTTCCTATATTCCCTTAGGTGTGCCGTGTGAGTAAAAAGAGGGGGGGGGGGGGAGCATCTATAGGCGCGACACTTTGGATCTCGAACGATAGAGCTCACTTGGAGGCTGAAGGAGAACCGACTGCCTTCCCCTGCCGGCAGTACTATGGCTCAGTTGTACCATTAAAATTGAATATGCCCATCATTAAGCTTGGAGCGAGCCCCGCATTTATCTACCTTTGCCCCAGATAATGCAGTATAATCTGAACCACCTCATTTCCAACAAGAGCTCGTGGAATAATTGGGGTAGATCATCCTTCATAAAAAACAGGAGGATACGGTTACTTTTTCAGACTACGACAAAGATAAGTTCGTTTCCCTTTTTAAGCAACATTTTTGTGTTTTTTAGCGTTATTTTCGCCGTAGCCGTCGTCATTTCTTAAACTCCCTACTTGTAAAATTTTGCGAAGGTGGATATTTCCCAGGAAATTTAAGAGTGTAAAATCACCGTTCTTCTTTATTCCTTAACCAGTAAATGCAACATGCCATGACATCAAGTGCGAAACAAAAACTCGACCCTGGGAACTGCTGGAAGAAAAACGAGCCAAAAAGGAATGCGTGCACGATGACACAGAAAGGCCTCGATGTGTCAAGTGCTCATGTGAGGATTTAGAGTTTTACCAAAAAAGCGAAACCGTCTGCGGCACGGATAACAAGACTTACCAGGACCTTTGCAGTCTAAGGGAGGAAATGTGCAAAAGAAAGAAGTTTATTGACGTGAAACACCTCAAACCATGCAAAGGTAACAAAGCATGAAGATTTACCTTGGAGTTGGTCACGTGAAT
>NC_090884.1:2366305-2391305 GCF_036669925.1 Montipora capricornis | reverse complement strand
TTTTTAATGGAGAAAAGATACTTAGCGATGTAAATGTGATTGTGTGAAGACAAGTTAAAAGGGAAAAAAGCTCACTTCAGGTTGCCGTGCGCGTCTCAACAACGCGCGTGCTTAAATGGTTGGTGGAGCAAAATTTAAACGCTTTTAAACTCATTCATCATACGCGCGCCGGTGGCTCAGTTGGTTGAACCAACACTCAGAGTCTTAAAATAACTGAGGAGAAAGTACTGCCTTTGCAATTTCATCTTCAAATAGTTAGACTTTCAAGTCTTCTCGGATAAGGACTATAAGCCCCGTGTCACAAATATCTTCCATGTTCATAAGTTCCCTGTAGGACGTCAAAGGCCCCACACACTATTCTATTATGGACACAAAGAACGATACAAAAGAAAAAATGGACCTTAACTCTAAAACCAATAGAGCTGCGTCCCAAAGGAATCCAATGAAATTCGATGTTGTAAAGAGCTGCGTCCTATCTCGGGTGGGGTGGGACTATTCGAGAAGAGTGGGGGATGAAGTTCCCGGTGTTGTGGTTGTCCTTTGTGATTGTATGGGTGGGTGGGTGGGTGGGAATAGCAGGTCTACATCAGCTGAATAGCTTCCAAAACCTCAACCTGCTCAGACAAGTAAATAACAAACAAACAAAACAAACATCGATTCATCGATGTTTCAAAACGATTTTCAACATCACTATTCAGCAAAATCGAAGCCGGTTGCCCGCGGGACTTAAAACTACACTTACGTCCCGTATTTCATCGTTTTTTCAAGACAACAAAGGGTAAAGTTATTCTAAGTCTTCAGGAATTAAAAGACCTTTTGAGAAACGCAGGGGACTGTGGCATCTCAAAGAGACCTAACAGTTTCGACGTTTTCAAGAAAGGGATTCCAGTTCTCAGTACACAACGTTTAGCCTGAAATGAGGGAATTAAAAAGAGGAAAGAAATGATGATGACGATGATGATTATAAACTCACTCGATGCGACAATTACACCATTAGACCACCAGGTCTGAATAGAGGCTGCCTTAGCAGCTCGCAGACATGTCGGTTTAACCATTGTATACTTTCTTAAGCAATCCGACTTCTCATATTGTTCTCACCTTGAAGCCCGCACAGGCTTGTCCGTCAGTAAAAAACTTCTTCTTTCTGTTTTGTCTATGGCCATGGTCTTGATTATTTCGAAAGCATTTTCTTATTTTCTTCCCTTTGTGTAATCTCATAGATTTCATTAATAGGATTGATATTTTCCCAGGAAGCTCCATTTACTCGAAAGTGGTTTTCAGGGAGTTCCTGCATTCGATCGAATTGAAATTTAGAAAATTTGGTTTTTGAGGAGAAGGGAAAACCGGGGGATCCAGAGAAAAACCTCTCGGAGCAGAGAAAAGAACCAACAACAAACTTAACCCACACGTGACCACGAGTCCGGAATCGAAAACAGGCAACATTGGCTGGAGGCCAGTAAAATCACCGCCAAAAATGCAAATTGACACTTATAGATTTTACTCTGTCTAACGCCAGACGATTTTACTCGTCAATGGGGGAGCCCTCGGCAGTGAAAGGGCTAAGCCATCCCTGCCTGATTTTTTGGTCATGATAGCACTGCCTTCAATGCAACTTTTAGTAAGTAGTTAGGAATTCTCACACGCGTCATTATAAGTTTATGTTCAGCTCGATGCACGTTATTGTAGTCAATATAAGTGACAAGTTACAAATAATTGTACTTCTGCATTTTTCTTCTTTGCTTCAGTTTACTAGCACAACCTTCGAGTTGTCGCGTGAGCTGCTTTTCTTTCTCTTTTCTTTTCTTCCATCAAACAGACGGAAGTACTCAGCCGAACCGCGAAAAAGCCCCGTCTTCACAATGCCTTGAAGTTTTTTTAGTTTTGATCAGTAGATGGTAAGCTGAATGAATACCATACATGTACTTGTGGGATGTGGTTATTGAAAAAAAATACACTCTTAAAACCACTTGAGCGCGCCGGACTAGTGTCTTTAAATCTGCCTACTGTAATTACAACTTATTCTAATCTTGAGGCCTGAACTACGAAAGCGCAGCTGGACAAGATGGGGTCGAAAGCATACATAAAGAGCCTCTGGTAGACTGTATAAAGCCCGTAAAGCTCATGGAGTAGCGGTGGTTCTGCCCGATCTGAAAACCCGTTCGCCCGAAACGAAAGTCCACACGCCCGAACTGAGAACAAAACAGATTGTGTGTCACGTATTGTAGTCAAAATAAGATTACCTGGTCTGTATATGAATAAGGGTAACTTTAAATTTGGTTTACTCTTAGTTCTGTTATTACCGGTGCGTATCGGGTGGACGACCTTTCATTGCGGACGAACGGGTTCTCCTCGGGCAAACTGGCTTCGGGTGAATAGGCTATCGGCCGAAACGACCAAATAGGAATTCATTTGTTTTAAATATCTTTTAGTTTTCACTTATCCTTTTGTTAAGAAAGACATAATTAAGATTTACGTAGAAGTTACTCATCACTTAAAGTTCAGTATGTTCTGTGTCTAGATGCTCCTTATCTAGACTATTTGCTGAACCTTCGTTAAGCTTCATGTTTGCTTCCGACATCGTGGGATCTAAACTGTTGAAATCTTCTTCTTCTTCCTCCTCCTCCTCCTCCTCTTCTTCCTCTTCCATCACGCCACCAAGTACTCGCCCAATGGCAATATAATTTAAATCATACACCTCCTCAGCAGTAATATATCCATCTTTGTTTGCGTCAACTTCTTGAAAATTCTGGCAAGAAAAAGCGAACAACCGGGTTGGTTTAAGCGCGTATCGCCATCCTGAAGTCGTTTGGCGGTTATCATCCAGGCAGTTCGCCTCCCACTAAGATTAGATTCCATCACTAATTCTACCCCTCCTAACACCATCCTATAACCAAAGAATTACCTTTCCCCTTGCCAAAACCCAAAACCTTAGCAAACATCAAAGTCAAGATTCTTTATTTAAACACGATCAATATTAACGCAACTACATGTTTGTGGGGTCGTGTGCTAAAAATTCAGTACAGGAAAAAACTTGTACCTACCTTTGTTGAAAACATTGGCTATATACACAAAAGGGATGTCATTTTTTAGTAGTTAAGGACGGTGCCTACTATTTTTATTGCGCATACGTTCTGTGCATGTCGACATACTCGGGTTTCCTATGGGTGATGTTTATTAATACAGGGATTTTTTTGCGCAGTTTAAAACTACGCAGAGGAAGTAGAACTTAGAAAGTGATCTTGGTATCCAAAAAGAAATTGGGGGGCAACCATGCATTTTTCAGAGATAATTTAAGCTTCAATTTGGAAAAGAACGCCGTACATTGCTTTGTATTTTAAAGCTCTTTACAAGTACTGTTGATTAATTATCTTTGAAAAATGCGTGGGTACCCCCAATTTTCTTTTTGAATTTACATAACACTTCTTGAGATCTGCTGATCCGTATATTCAGTAAACGCACAAAAATGTCTTTGAATTAGTAGGCACCGTCCTTAATGTTAACGAAATATCTTAGACAAGTAGAGGACAGTATCATGACTGAGAAGAAACTAACTGCCTTAGTACTGTACTTTATAGACACTAGATCAAGAGAAAGGAGTTATCCGTGAGAGCTTTCACTCTATTTTCGAGTGAAAGGGCATCAAAAGGTTCCACAGGATCTAAAGGATTCTGATCTCTGTACCAGAGAGTTCATGAATCTGACTGAACTGTCATCATGCTATTCATCTACTTTGTAATCGCACCTCGACAAACATGCTCCGCTAATGACGAAGACTGTTTAGTACACAGCGTGTACAGTGGTTCAATAGCGGGATCAAGAATGCAGTAAGAGCTAGGAGGAAGGCCGAAAGGAAATGCCGGCGAAAGTCGATGTCCCAACATGACTTTCTTGCTTTTAACCTGCCATATGTATCGAAGTTAACTGAGAAGGCGGCAGCTGTTTAGCTGACTGTCCATACGACAGCAAATGATTTTCATCTCAAGCCACAGTCCGCATACAGAGCACCACAGCACTGAATTGGCCTCGCTCAAGGTGGAACAAGACATCGTGATAAATACGGAAGCAGCGCAAAATGTTACACTGCTAGTACTCAGTCCTGGATCTCAGCGCGGCCTTTGATACTTTGATACTGTGCAGTACAAGGTTCTCCTTGATCGCATGCAAGCCAAGATCGGGGTAGTTGACAAAGCGCTGGATTGGTCCACGTCTTATCTTGCGGATAGATCACAGCGTGTTGTTGTGAACGGTGGACTCTCTCCCATCTTTCCACTCAAGCACAGATTCCCACAAGGCAGGCGTTTGGGTCCCCATCTGTTCATGATCTACACCAGCAAGCTGTTTGACATCATTGAAAGACACCTCTCCCGTGTCCAAAGGTCACACAAATGGACCTCTCATTCACCCCTAGCACATCAGGTGATGACGAGGCTGCTCTCAACGCCAAGCGCAGCTGCGTAGATGACCTTCGTTACAGGATGATCAGTGATCATGCACCTCAAGCTGAACGATGAGAAGGCTGAGTTCTTATTCATAGGTTCGAGGCAGCAGCTTGCAAAGGTTAACCTCAACATCATCCAAGTTGGCAATTATGTAAAACACGCACAGCCATGTGTTAGAAACCTGGGTTCGTGGTTGGATGCCACTCTCAGTATGTCCACGCACATTACTAAAGTATGTGCTGCAGCGTTTTGTTACTTACATAACATCAGCCGCATCAGTCCGTTGTTAAGTACAGAAGACACAATAACTCTAGTTCACGCGTTCATCACCTCGCGGCTAGATTATTGTGACAGTCTGCTGTGTGGTCTGCCTGCTAGAAAGCTTAACGAGATACAACGCGTCTTCAGTGCAGCAGCAGCAAGACTGGTTTGCTGTGCGCCTCGCCATTCCCGCATAACCCTATTCTTATTCTATCTTCACTGGCTTCCAGTGAAACAGCGGATTCAGTTTTAAAATCTTCTTTTCACCTGCAAAGCGATAAATGGTGTCACACCGCCATACCTCAGTGAGATGGTCACAGTTAAGGAACGTGAACTGGTGCTTACAACTTCCGCTCCTCCAATGGTACACTACTCGCGCTGCATCCACGAAAGGCCATCGTTTTTACATTTGTCAGTTTTTTTATGATCTTGCAATGCGCGCTTGATCATTGCAAGGAAAGCGCACAATATAAGTATTAAGTATTACTATAAAACTCACAAACGTAACGGGTTCCAGAAATAAGGTTCTTATTGTAGATTTGACATGAATTTTTTTCTATTTTTCTTTGCATTGCTTCTGAAAATTCTTTGATTCCGAGTGAAATGGCAATTTTTGGAAGAAACGTAGTAAAGGAGAGAGGCCCTCAAAACACTTATGTCCAAAATGCCCCTAATTAGGTGCGATCCAACAAGAAGTGTCTTTTTAAGTCTTCTTTAGCATTTGCTTCCTGTTTCCAACAATAATGTTAGGGTAAGAGCTAACGTTCTTTTAGGTTGGGGCAAATTCAGCAGTTTACCAGAGTTTAGTGGAAACTTTATTTATGACAAGTGATGTTGAAGTTGGGCAGAGCGAGCCAGGGGACACTTCGTGCATTGAGCTTACTTTTTTCCCAAGCCTCTCGCTCCCAGATTTCGCGCGGCCATTTTCTTCTTGCTTCTTGTCTTGTAGCCTGCGTAGGCGATAGGGTAAAGGGGGGAGGGGGGGGGGGTGGGTAAAGGGGGAGGAGGCGTTCCCTTTCCCTCTCTCCCCTGACTTCCCTGTCGTTTTCTTCCCGAATTCTCTCCCTGCCCCTCTCCCCTTAAACGCCTGCTACTAGTCTAGTGAGATTAGTTCCTATGATAAGGTGTGTGTGGCAAGTGATTGGACAAGCTAATAAAGAAAATGATCTCTCGCTACAACCCAGATAGTTACATGTATGATACACTCAGTCCACTAACCTGCTTCAATGTTTCTTCTGAAAATGGCCTGCCAGGGAGAGCAACCTCTGTCTAATACGAACAACAACAACAAAAAATCAAAATTCTACGCAATTTCAGAAGTTGACCACCCTCTGGATGTCGGTTTAAGACACAAGCTCGATTCTCTAGATAACACAGATTAGGCTGAGATTTAAGGATAAAACTTAGGGATAGAAGGTCAGAATGATGTTTAGGTTGGAGTGTCACTGTTGGGTAACAGAGTGAGTGTCACTGTTGGGTAAACCTGACACAGGCTGACACTGTACATTCCTTGCACATGGCATTTCTTTTTTAATCATGTGCAACACATTTTTCACTATATAATGAGATCCAACTTTTCATTATGTAATGAGATCCGACTCTAGTTTCACGAATTTGAAAAAGATGAGTAAGTCGTCGAAACTTCATTCTAACCTGTTATCGCTGAGTTTCATTCCTAGTAATTAATGTTTATCTAAAACCTCTCTTATTAGAAGTTACTGGAACACAAACTGGGGCATTATTTTTAAGCAAAATTCTCGGATCAATTACATATACTGCCTTAAAACAATTACAACATTCAAACCTGCATTAGCTCTATCCACCTCTCCAAGTCAGCTGGTTGTCCACCTAGAGCTTGTAAACACCCTTGTCTGCCAATATATAATATATAGAGAAAGAAGACCATACATTATTTCTTGCACGCATCAAAGATTTTGCAAAGTGAGCTTTATCAAAAAGCCACTCACGCTGCAAGACATTCTAAGCATAATATTGTATAGTAATCTTATTATACAGAAAAACTGTTGATTTAAGACTACAATTGTACAATTCCTACTAGTTTCCTTCAGTGTGTGGTTTTTAAAACTGAAACACAGCAATAAACTTTCTTTAAGTTGCACGTAAGCAGATTATGGGTCTCTGAATTCACACAGTCAATTCAAAACTTTAAACATTAACGTTTTGACATCACGTTTTCCCTTCTCAGGATGACGGCATTAGGTCACATAACCACACCTCTGGCCGACGGAGAAAAGTTGCGCCCACCTAGCAGCCTTGGTTGCAGTTATTCAAATAGATAAGAGAAGCTCAGTACATTGTACATCAAAGGGTAATGATATACAATCAGGTAATGGTAGAGAATCAGATCCATCAACATGTCAGGCATGATTCAGGTCATCACGGCAAGCAACTGTTGGGCAACAGTCTAATGACACACTTGTAAGCCAATCCACTGATGGGATTGGATATATTATCATTTGTCCTTTTCACATGAAATACACATATAAACAATTATTTACCTTATAATTAAAGTATGTACCTTATCGTCTCCATAGGATGAAATTCAAAGAGATTAAGTGGTATCAACTCTTGGTCTTTGTAAGGGCTCTCTTCACAATCGGTATAGTTGAAGATAGTGAGATGTGCCCACCAAATATTAACAGCCAGATTACGTGTTCCATATGAACGTACTTGATGAATCCATCTGAAAACACAAGAGGTAAAAATCTAAGCGTTAATCATGTTATAGCATGTATAGTGTAGCTTGTGCTTTAAACATGAAATAATAATAATTATTATTATTATTATAAAACAACACTGTATAACAAGTAATTCTGTACACTACTTTGTAACATCCAACATATGTAAGATTCCTCTACATCAGCCACATAAGAAGCTACTCAGATTTATTGACTCTGCACAAAAAAAATCAGAAATTGGGATAGGGCCTCTCAGTGTCTTCATTCTTCATCGCCTATTGGTTTTACTGGGACTAGCTCAGATATCTTTCTCCTTATGGTTTCAATGTCCATTAGTACTTTGATTCTGCATACATTACCTTGTACTACCTCTAACCCTTTCAGTCTCTCTCAGAACATCATTGATTATTATCATTTTCATTATCATCATAAGTATCATTATTATCACCAATTTGGCAACCTACCTTGCAGGTATAAAAAGACAATCCCCTGCTTCCATTAAAACCTTGTAATAAGGAATAGTCTGGAGCCCTGGAAATTTATACATGTCAACGCTATCCACATCAACAGATGAGAACCCACCATCCAGTCTGTCAATATGTGCCTGATGAAAATGAGACTGAAAAAAGGAAAAAAGGAATGTGTTCAAACTAATATTGCCCACAAATGGCAAACTGCATTCCAGAATAAAAATCAGCGATAAAAAGTTGTTGAGTGACGTTTCAATGACTCCATGATATCACTATCAAGCTAATTAAACACAACAGTTGAAAGATGCAAGCATAGTCCACATCTACAAGAGGAAAGGAAACCACCAGTCTTGTGAAAACCACCGAGATATTTCCCTCCTGTCCATAGCTGAGAAGATTTTGGCTGGCATCCTCCTCAGTCGTCTTCAGTCATTAAATATAGAATCATTTTAATTTTCAAAGTACTCGTGTTAGTCTACAAAGGTCTGAACGGTTTAGCTCCTGCTTATATTTCTGAACTTTTACATCATCATACCAGTTCTCGTTCACTACATTCTTCTTCATGAAGACTCATGAGCATCCCAAAGACATCTCTGAAGACATATGGAGACAGAGCTTTTTCGGCTGCTTGTCCAAAACTGTGGAATAAACTACCCTTATCAATTTGATAATCAGACACTTTAAAAGCTTTTAAAAAGGACTTGAAGACTCATTTGTTTAAAATTGCTTTTGGTCAACAATCATAGTTTAAATTTTCTTTTTAATCATTAATCGATTTCTTTTTTTCAAAATTTGTAATTTTTTAATAATATTATACAGTAGATATTATACAGCGCTATGAAGAATTAGTTGATTTAGCGCTATATAAATGTTTATAAAAATTAATATTATTATTATTATTATTATTATTATTATTATTATTGTAATTATTCCATCTCCTTTAACTTTATGCCGATTTACAACACAATAGCCAAGCCCATTCCTTGGGCCTAGGGCTAAAATGAGGTAGAAGTCTATCTTACTTGATGGAGAGTGTCTTTCTTAGGATGCGAGATGTTCCTAGCAGTGCAATCTTCTGTAGTTCAATAATTTTGATGTTACCCGGGATTTGTTTGGTGTATTTCTCCAAGCCTTTTTTATTAGTCCCAGCGCTCCAATCACAACTGGGATTGTTGTGGCCTTCATCCCCCACATTCGCTCAATTCTGACTTATTGATGTTTCTTTGGCTATTTCATACCTTTGGAGGATGCTTTCTTTCATGACATTCACTGTCTCATCCTGTGCATCTATGTTCAGCTGTTCTTGCATATGCGATTCAGTTTGTTTGTCATTTTCCCGGTTGTTATTATCCCGGTTCTTTTTATACCTGGTTTCTTATTTCTTGTTTCTTATTTCTTTCTTCTTCTTCTTCTTCTTCTTCTTCTTCTTCTTCTTCTTCTTCTTCTTCTTCTTCTTCTTCTTCTTCTTCTTCCTCTTCTTCCTCTTCTTCTTCTTCTTCTTCTTCTTCTTCTTCTTCTTCTTCTTATTATTATTATTATTACAAGATTGTTTGACAGTTTCATGACGGCATGATGGTGAAAATACTGGATAACGGAGATGAGTTAGAAGCCTTCCCAGTGACCAAAGGTGTGAAGCAAGGCTGTGCTCTTGCCTCTACAGTGTTCAGTATGGTCTTTTCAGCCATGCTGACAGATGCTCTACATGACTGCCAGGATTGTATTCCTGTCAGATACAGGACTGACGGTGGACGCTTCACCCTGAGGCACCTGCAAGCTGTGCCAAAGGAGAAGGAGACTGTCATCAGGAACTTCTTGTTTGCTGATAACTGCACATTCAATGCCAACAAAGAGCAGAAGATGCTGCATGAAATGGACTGCTTTTGGAGAGCCCGTGACAAATTCGGTCTCACCATCAGCACCAAAAAGGTTAGAGCCATGCACCAGTCTGCGCCTGGGAAACCCTACCAGGAACCACACATCACATTAAGGGCCCACTGACGTATTTTTTGGGGTGCGTTGCTAAGGATGTAATAGTTAAGTAATTTGAGAAAATTTGGCATTATTTTGGTCACTTTCCAACTTTTGTAAGCGAATGACCCTAAATATGATGTCATCATACCACGCCCATGGTCACGTGACCAATAAAAGAAAACTCTAAATTTGTCTCCGTGTTACGCAATTTGGGTATTTAATCGATGGTTTGATAATTGGTATTCGTTTTTGCATCCAGCCAAGCATGGTTTTCTTTTTATTTTGAAAAATGTTCTTTTTAGAGACATAAACGATACTGAAATATCCATAACTTTTTCAAAAAAGATGATTTTAAAAAATCAATGCTTAGCTATATTTTGTGTTTGGGGGTGAAACGCGCCATGTAAAAAAACAATTAATTCAATTTAAAACCGCCGGAAATTTAGCTTTTTTCTCAAACCGGAAGTCAGTTCGTTTACGCATGCGCAGTTGATCTGAGAACGAGTGCGAGGAAGGGCGAGGAAAAATCTTCGATGGAAACAACAGTTTATGCGGTGACTTTTGCTTGTGAGTGGGTTTTCTTGTCAGCTCATGATATGATGACGTCAGTTACCGGAAGTAACATTTCACTTCCTTAGCAATGCGCGAAAAATCCGTCTGTGGGCCCTTAAAGGGGCAGAGCCTTCAGGCAGTGGACAACTTCACCTATCTGGGCAGTACACTCTCGCGAGAGGTGAACATTGATGTTGAAGTCAAGAACAGGATTGCCAAAGCCAGCACTGCCTTGGGAGACTGTCAGACCGTTTAGGAGTGAAGAGGCCTCAGCCAGTAACCACCAAGCTGAAGGTGTACCGTGCATTGGTACTCACCACCCTCCTCTATGCCAGTGAGACCTTGACTGTCTAAAGCAGGCACACCAAACACCTGCAGGCAGACTCCTCCATATCAAATGGCAAGAAGTTCCCAGATACGGAGGTCCTGGAATGGGCGAACATCCTCAGCATCTACACTCTCCCACAGAAAAGTTAAGCCCAGATGGACTGGACACATCACCAGAATGCCTGACAGTCAACTGCCAAAGCAGCTGCTGTATGGAGAACTGTTCCAAGGCAAGTGCTCTGTTAGGGGGCAGAAGAAACACTTTAAAGACTGCCTCAAAGTGTCCCTCAAAGCCCTGGACATCAATCTAAGCACTTGGGAATCTCTTCCAGACGATTGTTCAGCTTGGAAAAGCAAGATCACCACTGGAGCCCATATGTTAGTACCAGATGAACCACAGAGACTCAGAGAAAACGCGCTGTGCGTAAGGCGTGAGCCACCTCCACTTCCATTTCAGAGTCATCCAACAAAGTGTGTCCCACACGTGGAAGAGCTTCCAGGCCTGCATTGGCCTCATTAGCCACCTACGGCCCACACTCACAGATCCTCATCCTAAAGACAAAGTCATGGTCCTCATCGAATACGATGGACAAACATTATTATTATGTATTAAATTAATACTAGATTTCATCGACTTAGTCATTTTATTAGCTTGAGGATGATCACATGTACATGCAGTCATCGAAAGGTCGCTCAACAACTTTGATGCTGATTTTTTTCTGTTATTAAATGTTTCAACAAACCTCATAGTACTTGAAAAGTGCATTTCGCTGGAAATAATCAAAAGTACATACACGTACAGGTACATACATACAGCACCTACTTTCCAAATAATAGAGTGTACAATTATTTTGTGCTATATGCTGCTAAAAAAACTCACCTTGTTAATCATAAGTAATTCTTTTGTTCCATCAAAAAGACAGTTGATGTTATCCACAGAATCAAAGTGGAGAACAGACTTGGTTCCACCACTGCTAAACCAAACCACTGCATCTTGAAGAACATTGGTATACCCACCACAGCTCAAGCTTTTTAATAAAGAATATTCCCCTAAAAGAAACAAAGAAAACAAAATGACAGTAGGAAATATGTTGTACATTTAGGAATCCTTGAGATATCAAAAATACCACCAGGCTCTTGTGACCCAGGAATATCACTATTGACCCAAAGGGCACCACTAACGCAAATCCTATGTGTTTGTATGACAGTCTTTCTGCAAAAGACAAAACAAGAACACGGGAAGAAACAAGACCAGTCAAGGTGATTTGGTCTTCAACATCACACACCATTGCTCTCTGTCCTCCAAAAGCTGTTGTCAATTGCTAGGATCAATATTTAGATGTTTCATGTCCTGTTTGATGACATCCTTGAAACAAAGGAAAGGTCATCCGATTGCGCGTGATCCCGTGGTCAGCTCGCCAAACAGGATGTCTCTAGGAAGGCAGGCGTTTGGCAACCGATACACATGGCCAAGTCATCTGAGCTGGCAGGATATCAGAATGTGCGCCATTAAATTGCTCGCATCCTACTCTCTCAA
The DNA here is from genome assembly GCF_036669925.1 of Montipora capricornis. Lineage (NCBI taxonomy): Eukaryota > Metazoa > Cnidaria > Anthozoa > Scleractinia > Acroporidae > Montipora > Montipora capricornis. Next base: position 2,379,049 of record NC_090884.1, on the reverse strand, counting down.
GGATGCGTGACAGAATATATCAACAGGTGACAAGAGCAGGTTGGGACAGGTTATCATGAGTGAGTCCTGAAAAAGCCATATGCCTATGGAACTGCTCAAGCAGATTGTTTATAGCAACAAATTTCTTACAGTTGTCTTTGTGTTACTGATCTGAAAATGAGTGACAGCAGGTAAACCTGATGAAAGCAGATGAACTTTTTGATAATGATCTTTCATGATCACTGACTAAAAACACCATTAATTAATAAATTCAAGGTTGAGCAAGGACAAAGAAAATCATGAAGAAAACCAAGACTCTTAGCTCATCATATTAAAATTATGATAAAACTCTCAGTGACTGCACTTAAGGTCACACTAGATGGGAAAATACTTGGTTCTCAGTAAAGGCGTTAACAGACTGACCTCACTGTGTTCAGTCTCTACCCCACGACCTTGCACCAAATATTTTTCACTCCAGCCCTCAGTCTCAAAGTACACATTAATTAACCCTTTCACCCCCGTGGGGTTCCCCATTGACGAGTAAAATCGTCTGGTGTTAGACAGAGTAAAATCTATAAGTGGTACTCTTGGGAGTGAAAGGGTTAAGAAAAAGCTATAGCATTCTAAAAAAAAAACATTTACCAGTACTCTCTTTATTACACACCTTGCAGCCAACGTTAAGGAAAACAACTTAGGCGCGGTACATTGCTCATTAATTCGATCCATATTACAGTATGGATCAGTTGCTTTTGCGCATCTCCCTAATTACCTATCTAACACTTTGGAAGGAATTCAAAAGAGAGCTTTGTCGATCATATACCCTGAATCTTCCTATGCCTATGATGTTGCGCTAGAAAGATCCAATTTAACTACATTGGTTTCCCGACGAGCCGATGCTTGTTGTAGGTTCATTGACAGCATCCAACCCAATAACCCACTTTATAATATTGTAAAACATAACTATGCTGTGAGGCTGGATAAGCCATATAATCTGCGACATAAAAGTGAGGTGAAAGTCCCATACAACACAATTCATTGTAGGAATTTCGTCACTTATAAATATTCGTAGTATGTACTTAGTAATTAATCAAAATTCGATATATTTTATATAAGCATAGTACAACTGTAATAATTTTGTTTATTATAATATATGCAGCTGTTCTTGACCACAACCTGTAATTCAGTCTTGACTGCGAGAGGTTGAAATAAACAAATCATTATTATAACATACCAGTATCTATTTCACACACACACAAAAGGACTTTTCTAACTGTTAAGATAAACCTGAGTGGTGCAAAAAATTTGTTTTAGGCTCTGACCCATAAAAACACTTTAAGTGACCTTCCCTTGACATTTGACCTTTCCACATTGACATAATGTATACATACAAGCCCCTTATTGGAAAATTACTTAGGAAAACAAGTTGTACATTTTCTTGGCTTATTTTACACTCTATCTATTGGTCAATTTTTAAAAGCAATTTCTCTCATTTGATTGGTTCGTTTCATCCTTTATAATTCAGTTGAATTTAGTAGGCTGCTGGCACTTCCTGACTTGGCCCTGTAGACCCTTAAGTTCAGAAAAATTATTGTTGTTGCCAAGGAAGTTTATGTTGAATAACAAGAAAGAAAATTAAAGACGACTGAAGTCACTGCCAAACAAGACTTCAGTATCTTGTTAAAACTGAAAACTACCTTGCATTTTAAGCGGCAGAGACTCCACCATGTAAATGTCTTCATCTTTGTAACGCCTGATAAATTCCTGTAGCTTGAAATGAAAGGTTGCCATTGATCTGTTCTCCTTTTTGCCCTCTTCAACATCAATTCCTTCCTCTCCAAATTCCCCACTTAAAACAATAAAATGAACATTATAGTTGTATTTAGGCCTGAGCTAAAAAGTGTTATTTTCCTCTCTGGCTCTTCTAAAAGTAGTACATCAATGGAAAACTGTCATGTTGTTACCTTTACCAGTTAACACATTTCTAGGATTGTTAACAAGTTTAATTTAAAGGGCAGCAAAACAAAACAACAGCTCTCTAGTCAAATATACATGTATGCCAACTTGAACTTCCTCCTGAAACCAGGCACCAAGCATTTTGTCTAAAGACTTTTACTAAGCGATCGGATATATGATAACTTGAAGTACATGACACTTCTTTTTCAAATTAGGTTCATTAGCTGGGAATCTAACAGGTGAACCTGGGAGTGCTCTTCCGCGTTTTTCCATTAAGAAAATAAAAGTGCATTTAGGAGATAAGGTTGACTTGGATGCGGATGTAAGATCTCGTAAATAAACGGAAACATACATATACACCACCTAAATTAAAGAATGACTTTTGAAAGTCTCAAAGGATGCGTTCGACTGACCGTATTCCGGAATAAGAATACATGGAATAGAAGTTGGAAATCCTTCGTTTTTACGGATATTCACATTAAAATTATCAAACATCTTCAAAAATGCTATTTTAAACATATCTTTATTATTCTTGTTGCTTCAAAACGCCAGACATGCCGTTTTGAATCATCACTCCATATATTTTTATTCCAGAATAGGGTCAATCGCAAGCATCCAAAGTTGAAGCCCGAAGTTGGCTTTTAATTTATGCGTTAAAAAACACTTGGTAGACAAAACAATCAAAAGACTTAAGGTTAGTTATTATTAATTTACAAGCTTAATGAAGCTTGAGCTTTCTTAAACTGAAAACTATCAAGATAAACCTTGCATTGGATACCAGCTTAGCAATGCATGGTTTGATACCAGCTTCTTTCATATTCACCTTACCTCAAATAATCGTCTGTCCATTGAGAATAAGCCTGCATTTTCTTTGCAGCTCCTTTAAAAAGTAGGGGTTCTCCGGGAAGGGCATTTTGCTCGAAGAAATCCTTGGCACAAGGAACGACATCCGTACTTGCTATCACACCTTCAGGAGGTTGGTGGGATCCTAAAGGATGCAAATGCCCTGGTGGATGTTTACACTCGAGAGAAGATAATACCCAAGAAAAGACGACAACAACAACCGTCCTCATACTTCTTTGAAAACAGGTTGTTTCCTGAAGTTCATTACATTATACAATGTAAATCTTTTCCGAGAACAGATCGACCGGAAAGACAACAAATCATACTAGTCGATGAACTATCGATTAGACTACGTTGATGACGTCAAACCATAAACAGATGACATCGGTTCTATAGCAACTTCAACCTGAGTTCGCTGCGAAGCTTTGCAAGAAGATGATTTTATGTCGAGATAAAGAGGTATTTGACCTCTTCATTGGCACTAATAGACTATGAATTATCCATTCAAAACTGGACATCGAATGAATATCAGATCACAAAGCTGCAAGTGGACGTCTTCCCGCAATTTCCTATTTTGCATCGTTGCCGGTTGTTTGTCTTGGAGTTGTTGGAATTCAGCTGTTTTCGTGAGATCTTAGGACCCTTAATTAACACACCATAGATAAAGATAGCAAAATGATGGCGACGCGAAATCCGAAGGTGGTCCCGAAGAGAAAGGTCTCGAAACCTCAAGCGCGGGAATCAACTCTTTCCAAGGATCAAGGTATGTATGTGTGTGGTCAACTGATCAACTCAGCAGGGCCGTAGCCAGTATAAGGCAAACCGAGGCACTTGCCTCAGTCATTTTTTCGTGATTCTTTAAAATAAAGATTGATTCCAGTGTTTTCTTTAAAATGTACTCATCCGACACCTAAAATACCTACGAAGAGAATTTAACCATGGACATTTGCCTCAGTCATAATTTTTCCTGGCTTCGGCCTTGCTTAGTAAACTGAGACTCCTTGGAATCGAAGTTTGACGTTTTGCTCTCGTACTTGCAGATTTCTTAGCTGTTAACATTTTATAAGGCTTTCTTTTGCGTACCTCCTCTGCATCTTGATCGAAAAAAGTTGAATTTGACGTTGGATAGGCTGACAACAATTCTGCTGAAAGCTACAATAGCTAATGAAGTTTAAAAAAGCTACATGGTAAAGTCAGCTTACAAGCCAAGTGGCCCATCAGGCCGGAGCTTACGCCCAGTTTCTGTAGCATGAAGCGACTGGGAGTATTTCTATTCCCCTTGGATGGGATGCTAGTCCATTGCAGGGTTACCCCCAGCATTAAATTCGCCGGTACCCATTTATACACCTGGGTGGAGGGAGGCACCGAGGGAGTAAAGTGTCTTGCACAAGAACACAACACAATGTCCACGGCCAGGACCCGAACCCAGACCATTCGTTCCAGAGTCGAGCACACTAACCATGAGATCACCGTGCTTCCCTTAAAAAAGCTACATGACTTTCGATTAATTGTGTGGTTTTTATGGGAAAATTCGTTACTATGTTCTTATCATAACTTTGGAAAAGTTGCCTGAACTCTGTAGGAGGTTGACTTACAAGTGTTAGAACTCGAAGTACTTTGAATGTAAGTTTAAAATATGAAATGATAATATACCAGTCAAAGTGATGCTACAACATCCCCCCCCCCCCCCCTGGGGCATATCCCGGGAATTTGACTTTCCTGCCTGGGGGGAGGGAATTTGATCATCTTAGTCTTCCTGGGGGCAGGGCATTTTCTCACCACTCATAGGGGGTGGGGAATTTGATCGCTAGCCTCGATTTCGTGTCACCTTTCCACATGGGCTGATAAATCATGGCGGAGACAAACTTGGATGCATTCAAAGGTAAAGATTCAGTATTTGTGGCTGATTGGTTGAAAAGCAAAGGCCCACACAAACTTTGTTCTGTATTTGAAGGTATTAAGAACTAATTCAATTTATATTACTTTGAATATGTAAATACACTGTATATTAAATTGTATTTACAATGATTCCATACAATACCGATGTCGCCGGATACGCTTTACAGAGGTCAGTTGCGTTGACCGACCCGGTGTATTTATGTAGAATAAAATACATTTGCGATGATTTATATGTAGGTGTATAAATAATGAAATGAATGTATGGAATGTTGCATGAAACTCTGTAAAACCAATGCAATCAGTTTATAAAAATCTGGTAATTTTCCCGAAGGGTGAGGGCATTTGATCACCTGAAATGGACCTATGATGAGGCATTTAAACAGCTTTTTGGCCCAGGGAGGGGAGCATTTGAATGAAAAATTTCCAAAAATTCAAATGCCCGGGTGGGGGATGGGGGGGGGGGGGATTGTTGAAGCTTTAATTTGACTGGTACATAAGCTTAATAAGTATTGTTGACATGCATCACACCCAAACAACCAACCACCAATGGCACAATCTTTGTCAGCACCAAATGTATAGTGTATCTTGCTGATTTCCTTTGCCAGAGGAGATAAGTTGATTTTCTCATCCTCTTTGGTCACCACCTTCTTTAATTCCAGAAATCAACAAACGTCAACTAAATCTGGAAAATAGACTACTTTGATGACAGGGCCATTTTGAATTATAGTGTTCCAATAGCTATTATGGGAAGCTCAGGGGACAAATTCATATTAAATTTATATTTTGCTCGATGAACATCTCATAATATCTTTTTAAACAATCAAAATGAAAATGGCCAGCATATGGTCAAAGTGGTCTATTATGTTCCATCTTCTGTGTAGGCTCGATTTCCGTCACTCATTCAAGTTTGGGTATCTTCCCTGAGAAGAGACGCCTGGACATGTGAGTGATAGATTGTGTCTGTGACCTAAATTTAAAATGTAATTTATGTGCAAAGTTAAAGTTGCAGGGAAATGGCATTAGACATCCCAAAACATTGATTTTAACAGAAATAGTAAGTATGTAACAAATTGCTCAAAACATCTGTGCAAAGTTTCCAGATGATGCGAGCTTGAGTTTCAGTGGTTAAATGATCAATTATGTAAGTTTGAATTCAACCAGCGAATCATCAACAAAATCTTTGACCAGTTCAGCTCTCTGAGTCAACCTCATCGGCCCTTTGTTCTGCTACCAATGAACTCAGCATTAACTTTAATTGATCTTGGAGGAATTTTACTTGCACTCACGTAGGGAAGCCTGAGGAGAAATTGCATTAGCAATGGATTTGAAAGCCGTATTTTGCCCTTGGCACCAACTGGTCAAATTTTGAAGTTTCCAAACTCAGGTGGTAGAAAATGACACAGTAGTATTCTCCAGCTTTTCAAACACTTTCTGTTGTCTTAATCTTGGATGTTTTCCACCTTAAAAGCACTGTAAACAATTTAACCTTGAACAGACCTGGTCAAAGAATACATTATCAGCCACAATTTGAGCCAAAAAATATAATTTATGCCCGCTCAATTTGTGGACATGTAGCAATAAAGGTATAGTAAGCAATACAGTGTTAACCCCTTGACTGCTAGGAGTGGAGTAGACTTTACTCTGTCTTATGCCAGACAATTTTACTTTGCAATGGGGGGTGGTCCAGGGAAGTTCAGGTATCAATGGGTTAAGTATACATTAATTCATTGATTGCTTCATCTGTTTTCAGCATGGACTGATACTGATGATACAGAGGGTACTAAAGAATCAGGAAAATCATCAGATCAAACATACAATGATACATCTACTGAGCTCACTATGAAAGGAAGTTTAATTTCTGTCCAGGAAGCTGATGAATCTAATAGGGCTGAATATGACGATGAAATGAATCAGTCAGTTACAAATGGAATACATGATGCTCAACAGACTACAGACACCGAAGTTCCTCAAACAACAGACACCGAAGGAGTGAATGGAACAGAGACAGACTCTCTAGGAAGTATAGATAGCGGAACACGAAGAAGAATCAAACGGAACACAGTTGTTCCTACTGACATGGAAGATAGTGGCCGCCAGACTGATCCAGAAGTGGAATCTAAAAAAGGTGCAATGATTGCTCTGATTTAATCCTTTAACATTACTGTCTGTGTAACATTTGTGAAAAGGATTGGATTGTAATGAAGACCACATCAGGACCTTTTGTAATTTCCGTATTAAACAATATTATTAATGCACGTCATTTGGGTGGAGACACAGGGTACGGTTAAAGATTTAAACTAATCATTGCTGGTCACCTTTCCCTCTGTTAAGATGCTTGGAGTGTTGCTGAGACTGATGCTGATGTGGAGTCTAATGCTGCTTCAAGTCGCCCAAGTTCAGCTCATCACAGAGGAAGGCAGCGTCCTGTCACTGCATTGACTCGACAATTGGTCCCTGCTGAACCAATACCAAGACCAATGACAGCACCAGCCATTGATTACCACTCTCAACCAAGGCCTGGAACAAGCAGCAGTTCACGACCTAAATCATCAGGTTCACGTCCAAGATCAAGAGCTGAAGAAGAATCTTCTGTGCCTTCTTCTCCACTCGCAATTACAAATGGGGTGAGTTGGTGTTTGATTTTAAGACTAACTACAAAGTTACAAGTGGGTTGCCTGTACATGTATATGATGTTGGAATAATAAACAAATTTGTATGAGTAATCCTACTCATTACCATCCACTCGGGACTATTTTCAGTATATATTTTTTATTTTAATTTTTAGTTTATTTTAATAGAACAGATACTAGACTACATGTATAAACACTACACTGTGCTATATACAATACACTACAGCTGTATTTACAATACTTTACTTAGTCACTACACTTCATTAGCTGCTAACAACACAACTTTGTGTCGCAAGCTACTTACAAAATCATCTTACCGGTACTTAACTGAACGTTTACAACACATAAATTATTTAGAATGTTTTGTAAATCTTTTAATTTGCTTTCAAGATTTAGCCTATCAGAGACATCTTGGTTGTAAAAAAAATGAATTCCTAACCCTTGGCTGGAATTGGCCATCAGAACCCGAGCGGAGTATCGCTGCAGTCGGTCCAACTGCCTAGCCACGTGGCTTCTGTCCTTGTTTTGTTTAGCTCCAACCCTGAGCAATTTTTAAATAGATTTAATATTTCAAGTAAGAAGTGGATGGAAATTAGATCCCTTAAGAACAGGGTTGTGTCATCGGCATATAACATAATCTTAACTTCTTTATCACCGATTTTGATTCCTTTGATTCCTTCCGTGGACGAAAAGCAAGCCAGATAAGGGAAAACGTTGTTATACTCCGTGATTTAACATGAGAAAAGGTGATGCAAAGCCGTCGTTGATGACGCAGCTTGATGTATCAGTATACGGTGTACAAACCCATCTTTTAAAGTCTTCTTTGAAACTGAAAACATTTTGTACTTTGGTGAGGTAGTCCCATTCAACTGAGTCAAACGCCTTTTTAAAATTGACTAAGACTGCGATACCAGGTGGTTTTTTTGACTTTGTATTTAGTCATGACATTTGTAAAAAATCTAACGTTTTCACCTACATGTATATATCTTTTTTAACATAACCAGTTTGATTCTCGTGAATTGCTTCATGAAAGACTTTTTCCACTCGGTGTGCCAGAGCCTTGGAAGCTATTCAAGTAAAGTAAAGTAAAGTAAAGCAACCATATTTAACGTCGATAACTCGTAACAGTAATTCAACTGACAAACCTGAGGTCGACAGTGCGCTCATTTTACTCCCCCCTCTCCATCAGTGCTCCGTTTTACGGGTATTTAAAGCTACTTAGCTACACGGAAAGGAAAGAAGTCGAAACAAGGATGCGAGATCCGGGAATCGAACTCAGGACCTCTTGCACCAAGGCCACGCACTAACCAACTGTGCCATCCTTGCTATTTTGTAGTTGGTGTTAAGTTAAGGAAACTGGATGTAAATTATTGAGTGTGTCAGTGGGCTTTCCCTTCTTTGGAAGTAGGGTAATGATGCCTCTCTTTTGACTGATCGGCAATTCACCCTTGTCAAAGGCATACCATAAAGACTCGTGTATAAGCCGCACCCCCAACTTTCAAGCATGATTTTGCAAAAAAATAAGAACTCCAAAAAGCACTCTTGTAAAAAAAAAGTTGGTCCTTTGTTCACACGTGTATTTGCAGCGATATTCATAAGTTAATAATTCTCAAAGTACCTTTTAAAAGTCGTAAATGACATTGTAAGCAGCTGTGTGGAGGAATGGAGATTCCATGCCAGTTAGAGTTTAACTGCACAAACAAAGTGCAAATGAAACGCTGGAAAGAACTACTTGCAAGCAAGATTCGGGTGTAGAACCTGAAGATGCAAACAAACGGCTCCTTTTGGAGCCACCACTTCTAACCACCGAAAGCAGTGATCAACAACAGGTTTCGTTATGTTTGATCTTAAGTTACTGAAGGTTTTCAGTTCAATTTGTGACCCCTACAAGCAAGTTTACTCCCTGTGAAAGCAATGGTCTCGTGTATAAGCCGCACCCGCGACATTTGCCCCAAAACTTAAACAAAAAGGTGCTGCTTATACACGAGTCTTTACGGTAGTTAATGCTTGCTACGGCATCTTCAGTGGTATTTTTCCAGAAAGATTTATAGAATTCCAGATTGAAGCCATCTGAACCTGGAGATTTGCGACTTTCCATTTCAGCGAGGGCTTTGCCGCATTTTTCTATCGAGATGCGACCTTTTCATTTTCCCCACCTTTTCAAGTTCAAGTTCAAGTTTATTTTGAAAAATGACAGATACATGTAACTTTTACATGTACAATGAACAATACACGAGTATAGCAATGCTAATCGGGGCGTGTTGTGTAATGGCGTATGTGGCACTACATGCTCATTCTAAAACAAGCACCTATATATAACATGGAGTTCTATTATTATCTTAAGATCTTTGTTGGAAAACTTACAAAACTACATTTAGGCTATTAAAGGACGAGTGGTATGCCAGTGTTTTCTCTAGTAAGTTGATATAATAAATAAGTTTGACTTATTTTCATATTATTCTCCTGCTTCTGTTGATATCCTTTTGGCTTTTAGTTGTTGCAGTCCTTTTTAAAGGACCCTTCTCAAAATTACTCACTAAAGTTTCATGTCTAAGAAAACTTGATCTAGTTTTTTTATTTTATTTTGATGTGAATTTCAATAGGAAGTAGTTCCTTGGGAAGAACCTTCTCCATATTCCAGTGAAGGAATACAAGACAGAGGTAAGGAAGTATAGAATGAACAATATTTTACATAATAATAATTTATTGCAGTGTCCTGTATGTAGATCCTTTTTCTACACATTCATCTCCAATTCCTTTTTCTTTATGTATTTTAAGACCCTGAATAAAATTTCAAGATCCTATTCAAAATTAAATATTTTAAGAACCCTTGTCCTCCTCTTCAGAGTAACCGTCCTGATTTGGATCCTGATCTTATTGAACCTAACCTAATCCAAATTATGTTGCAAGATAAACTGTCTTTCTTGAGAATTTCAAATTGGTGGGTAATTTTAAAAGGCTGAGAATAGACCATTTTACAGTTGTAGCTAAGTTACCTGGCCTAAGAATGGAAGCGAGGCTGTCGGTGACCCTGTTTTGATACAAACCTCCGTGCTTTTGTAATGTTAATATGGACTAATTAGAATTACAACAACACAATTTACATGATAAAAGCAGTGGGGGCTGCATCAATGCAAGGTCACCGGCAGCCTCGCAGCCATTCATAGGCTAGGTCCCTATTATGAGCAAAAAACTGTAAAATGGCCTATAGACCTCTTTACAGTTGTGTGCTTAGTTACCTGGCCTTTAAATGAAAGTGAGGCTGGTGTTGACCTTGGTGTGATACAAACCTCCATCCTTTTCTTAAGTTAATGATATTGTTGTCATGCTAATTAGTAAGAATTTACATAAGAAATGCAGTGAGGTTTCTATCAAAACAAGTTCAACTCCAGCCTCACCTTCATTCATAGGCCAGGTAACTAAGCACACAACTGTAAAATGGACTATTGAGTAGTGATTCATATCAGGCACTAGGGGATGTCTGAAAGTAGCTTAAAGTTTAGTCGGTAGTGCCGACCTGCTAAGAAAGGATCTTAAAGGATCCTCAGTAGCCTAAGGATTAATAACAAGCCTTGTCTTACGTTAAATTTATTATTTTTGCAGAAAGTTCATCAAGTCGCAGCAGTGGACTCTTGGCTCCCCCTCAGTTGCAGGGAGAACAAAATGCGTACATTCCATATATCTATGCCAAAGAGTGTATTCAAAGAGTAAGAGTTGATTGTTTATCCTAAGTACAACAGTTTACTGTGCATGTACATGTACCCTGTCATGAGACAGGTCTCACTCAACATACTGCACTCTGAATAGTCTCTGTGGTACTCATGACTGCCCTTTATTTTATTAAGGTGATGGATGATATGAAAAAGATGAAAAGTAATCATGTGAAAGTGATAGATCGGATTCAGGACCAGTACAAATCAGTTGAGGATGACATTCAGGTACTACTTACTATTAAGAATGTTAAACTCTTATATTGTACACATGAAGGTATTGATACAGTAGTTGTAATCTAAAATGCAATCTCCGGATTCAACTCACTAAATGCCCTAATGATTTGACTTGGTCTGATGCAGTTGATGGTAAATTTCATTTCTTTCCAGGCAAAATTCAACACATTTGTACTGAATCTGCGAAATGAATATTCCAACAAAGTATCCACTTTTCGTCAAGTGATTACCATCCATCGTGAAGATACGCTGCGTTCTACCTCATATTGGGAAGATACTGTCAAGGTACGTTGGTTTGGTTTTTAACAATAATTGTTATTATCAGCAGATATTTAATGTGAAGTGAATTATATTGCATATCTTGAATATTGTTTTTCTTCAGAGTCTCCAAGCTAAGAACCAATCATTACTTCAAGAGAAACGTCAAATTCTTGTCAAGAACAGAGAAGAGTTTACTCAACTTGAGCAAGAGAAGGTAACAGCAATTATTGTACATGCAGTGGCGCTTATCTCCAGTTTCTGTAGCATGAAGTGACTAGGAGTATTTCTACTCCCCCCTGGATGGGATGCTAGTCCATCGCAGGGTTACCCCCAGCATTAAATTTGCCGGTACCCATTCATACACCTGGGTGGAGAGAGGCACCGTGAGAGTAAAGTGTCTTGCCCAAGAACACAACACAATGTCCCCGGCCAGGACCCGAACCCAGACCACTCAATCCGGAGTCGAGCACACTGACCATGAGGCCACCGCACCTCCCGTATTACAGTTGTAACATTGTATTAAGTTTTGGTAATAAGATTTCCTTGTTTAAAATTTGTTCAGCCATTTTCTCCCATATTTGGCGCTTTTTGCTAAAATCTGTATTTGGGTAATTAATATAAAACTTAGAACCGGTTTCTAGAATTATTAATTTTGTTTTACACCGCTGCAAGTAACACATTGTTGGTTATTAGTAGCCAGAGAGCCACTTGGTATCTAGGGTCAAGTACAGTTTCATTTCAAGGATTAAAAGTAGATACCTATTGCAGGTAACAGCAATAAAAGACTTAACCAGAATGTTGGATGAAAGACATGCCAAGTACACATTATGTAAGTTAAAGTGAAATCATGTTAATGCAGTCTTTTCTAAATGTTACTGTTAAGTATTAGGTTATTGACTTGAAATTTCGTAATTAGTAGCTAACCTATATCATGCTGGTATTTCTAGCCCATATACCTCTTATATGTTCACTTTTGACTTGAGGGAGCTGCCTGAATTAGATCATTAGTGTGACTATTTGTATGAGGCAGAGTTGCTGTTAAAGTTGTTTAACTTCTAAGGAGTGAAAAACAGCTTTCAGAGCTTAAGCTTTCATTAAAGACTGTTTCCACTCAAGTGTTAAAACTAGTTTTGGGATTGTTGTTTTAATTTGCATTAAGTATAGTCAATACAATGTAGGTTAGTACTAAAATGTTCTCAGCCAGTCATAGGCCAAATTTTTTGTCACTTGCC
>NC_090884.1:2293805-2363805 GCF_036669925.1 Montipora capricornis | reverse complement strand
AGGAGCTGGAGAAAGAAAAAGAACGTATTTTAACTCTTGAGGGGGAAATTAGCCATCTTAGCAAAGAGAAGACAAGATTTGAGAAACAAGCCACTGAAAATAAACAGGTTTGTAAAAATAGAGAAAAAATTGTCTCCTTGTATACCAGTACAATATTTTTAAATGTCCTATAATTATAAGAAGCCAGCTTTTTTTAAACTACCTTTTTGTTTGATTGAGCTGGAACACAGAACAAGCTTGACAAGTGCTATAACATGTGAACAAAAAGTAATAAAACTTTAACTGTAAGCAGGAAACTGGACAAGATTGAGGTGATTCTTTTCACCTTCAAAAAGAAAGATAAAATGCATTGTTAATTTAAACAGAGGATGCTGTGGTTTCTGTCAGACCAACATGACATGTTATCTCTGACACGTTGGTAGAACATGTGAGGGACATCAACTAATTCATCAAAATTTAAAGAAAATTGCTTTGAGTAACTTGGCAGTGTCATGTTACTTGTCAAGTTACTGTTTCAAATTCCTCATTAATTTTTAAGTGGCCCAACTGAGACAAGTGATTTGGTTATTTCCTTATTGTACATGTACTTTAGGAACTGCGTGAAACAAGGCAACAGTGCACATCACTCCGTGAACAGCTTCAAGGTTTGTTGGTTGCAACAGCAGCTGCAGGGCAGATAGACAACAATGAAACAGATGAAAAACTGAAAGCTGCCGAAGCAGAGAAGCAGTCTTTACTAGATGAGCAAAACAGAATGAAACAGGAGCTTGAGAAATGGAAGGAACAGTATCGTCAGGAGCACGAAGGAGAGGAACCCACGAATGACGATAGGTTTGCAGTGATGTAGCTTTAAATCAAGGTTTCATGAAGGCCAAGAGTTCGGTCCCAGGAATTCAGTTGGGTTGATATTTTTCCCATGCCTATGAAAACATTTTTCCCAATAATTTTTCATTTGATCCTTTATCAATAACTTTATGAAAGAAACTTCTGATGTGTTCAAACATTACTTTGTTGTTCATGATGGGAGTTTTAAACTACCTTGTGTACTACTGGGACTGACTGAGATTGGATGACATGCACTCCACCATACATGTACCACCACCCTGATCTCACAACCAAAGATTACAATACTGGCAACGGCAAGGACCCTGTAAAGCTGTAATTAATTAACTTTATATTTAAGTCTGCCAGAGTAAACGGTATGTGTAGTAAACTTGCTCAAGTTTTATTAATCTTGGAGGAAAAAATATTATTAATAAGGTCTTTAATAAAAAATCAACCATGACCCATTTCTTGGTACCAGTAAGGTTCAATAATAATTGTTATTATTTTTAAGGGAATAAATGTGATTTAATTTAAGGAGTGAAGAAGTCCAAGCTATGGTAGAAAAGCTAAAACAGGAAGATGAGAAACTGAAAAAGGCTGAAAATACAATTGCTGTTATGACAATGCTAAAGGAAGGGACAGTTCCTGAAACTATTGCAACTTCAGGTGAGATTACAGGAATTGGCGTTTTAAAGCTGTTTTGAAGGTTTAGGATTCTGTATTAAAATTTTGTCATGTCTTTCTTTGACTGACAATGTCTTTTGCAGCTCATTGCCCTCAAAATTTTGACATAATGTAGAAGCACATCTTTTTCGCTTTGAGAACTCAGAGCAGAGCCGTGTTTTCCTGGCTGTGTTAGCAGATGGAAGCAAAGGGCAAAAATGGTTTTGTTTGCTTTTTTTACAACAAGTTTAGTAATAAGTATTTTAATTTTTTAGGAGTTGTTGATGACAGTAATAAAGTTGAAGAGCTTGAGGACAGGATCAACCAACTGGAAACTGCCAGAGATGAGCTGGAAATTTCTGTAGAAAAATTAACAAAAGAGAAAGAAGCTCTTGAAGAGAAAGTGTGGGATAAGGAGAAAATCAACGATGAACTGACAGAAAGAAATTGTGAGCTTACAGATAAGGTCAGTGATCTGGAGAAAGAAAATGAAGCTCTTCGCAATGAGCTGGATGAAATAGGAGATGGAGCTCCTGTGTCCACAACTACTTTTTCAAGTGATGGACAGGATCTAGAGGTGAGGCTTGCTGTTATTGTCTTACAGTATATGTTATCCTAACAACTATTTCAAGAAACTGAGATTAAATTTGCCTGTCTACTTTTAATAATTTTTATTGCTAGATTTAGTCGATTGACATTGAGCTGGAGGGCATATTACCCTTTTCAGTTTCAAGATGCAGAACTACAATCTTGATCTCAAGTGTTAGGACTTGAATTCATTCTTTTAGTCTCAAGCACCCACTCCTTCAAACCCCCCCCCCCCCCCCCCAAAAAAAAAAAAAAAAAAAAAAAAAACAATGTTGGGCTTTTGAGGGTGCAACAGATGGCCCAATTATGTCAAGTCAAGATTGAATTTGGTGCATTGCAAGCTGTTTAAGAGCTTGTGACAAAGTAACAACAAAATGGGAAGGGCATAAGTATTTTCCTTTTTTCACAAAGAACTAGAAGGACTATTTACACAGATGTTGCATCAGGAAAACAATTTACACAGAAGCTCCCAGAGCTTATTCTGGTTTCAAAAGCATTGAACCACTGACTGTACACCCTTTCTCCTGTCGTGGATGTCGATGTCCCTTGGGCAGGGAGGGAAGAAATTCTGCAAAGTTTCTTGTCTTAGTTCGAAAATCAACTCTCTGGTTAAGAGCCAAGCCTGGAATCCCAAAACTTGAGGTTACAAAACCGAGTCTGATTTCCCGAAACTTGTGTCTCTTCTCAAGTAATGTTTGTAGAAATTGATTAAATAATATTTTTTCACAGGAGATAACAAGCAGGGTCTCTGAATTGGAGAAGGAACTCACCAAAACAAATAGTGACTTGGAGCAGGAAAAGGCTACAAATCTAGCTCAAGTTGAAAAAATAGAAGCTCTCAAGAAGGTCAGTTTTGTAAAAGAAAGATTAGAAGTCCTTGCTAGGTGTTTCAAGATTGTAGGCTGTATTTAATCCATCATGAGATGCAGTACTCTGAAATGTTAGCCATCAAAATTTTGCCAGCAATGTGAGTCAGAAAATTTTGGTGGGAGCTTTGAAATTATAAATCAGCCCACTCTGGTAAGGTGAGTTAGAGAATTATCGTGATCCTACCTACCTGCAACTTGCCACTTTGTGGTGAGCATGCTAGCTGGATGTAGGTGATTTTGAGAAAGCATTGAATTAAAATAATTCACTGCTTCCTCAAAATCACCTATGTAATTATTAATGACTGATAAGGTGTTGTACTATGAGTCTACATGGAACACAGATATTTTATTGTTGTTTTTATTGCAAATAGTGGTATTGATAATTAATGACTCTGATCCCACCAAGGCGTCCAACATATCGGTTGACATGTCACCATTAAGTACAATACAACACCTGTCCAATGGTATTGGCTAATACTTCAACAATGTATCAGGGATGCACCACGAAGCACGAAATCTATTGGAATCAGCTGTTCTGTTTTTTGACAGTTGGCTGTCACACTGGTGGGATCAAGTTTGTTACCTAAATAATAATAATAATAATAATAATAATAATAATAATAATAATACATGAAAAAATTTCAGCATGTTGATTGGCTGAGAGCATGTCGCTCTAATTATTAGAGTGCAGAAAAGTGAAATTAGTGCAGAAAGTTGAAGTTAGTGCAATAAAGGTGAAATTTTTGTATTGTTAGCCAATCAAATGACACAATTCACGACACAATTTTTCTGTGATTGTGAGATACACTGTATGTGTGCTTTGCTTCTCCTTTAATAACCATCTTGAAATTTTTTCATGTATATTATTAATAAGTAATCATATGATTTTTCTTGTGCAATTTGGACTGAATAAGCACTTGTAAATTTTTTCAAAGACTACGAATTGCACTCGCCCTATGGGTTCATGCAATTTTGTTCCATATGCTTATTTATTCCATATTGCACTAGAAAAATCATGCAATTTATACGTACCTAATAAGTATATATTACAACCCAAATCAATCCACTAATATTGTTTTCAGGAACTTGCAAGTCTGCAAGAAGGGTCATCAGGAGAAGTTGATGATTTAAAAGCACAGCTAGCATCAACAAAGGAAATTTTTGAAACAGACATTAAGAACAAAGAAGAGGTGCTCATGTGTTTTATCACTTTAATAAGTAAAGTAATAATTATCTTAACAATGGTAATCAGCTTCTTTTTTTTTGTTGCTACAGTAGTTGGTCGTTTAAAACAATGACAGAATTAGTTTCCATTTCTAGCATGATAAGGTATTTTAATACGTACCTTATCTATCCCATTCTTGCCTTTATGGAATACAGGACAACAGCGACTCATTGCTTAGCTGCAGTCTGGAGAACAGGAACATGGAGGGCTTTCTACAAATTCAGCCCCATCCCCTCTTCCCTTTTCCTGTATAGGTATTCTTAATAATATTGATTTTCATTCAAATTTCCTTTAGGCTCTGGCTGAAGCAAAGAAGAGGATAGAAGAACTGGAAAAGAAGTTGTTAGAAAATGTTCCCATTGACACAGCTAAAGAAATTGGTGCATACAAGGAGAAAATGGTTAGTAAAATGAAGGCCACTTGGCATGGAGTGATCAAAAAGAGAAACTAACACCAGCATTAATTATTGTGGCAGTCATGTGATTGCCAGTCACCCAATCTCTTTTACCCTGTTAAAGTTAAACTGTGACATGGCTTCACTGGAGTCGTTCTGATTCAAATTTGATCAATAATCACAACAGAATAAAAATTGGATACCTAAAGTGGTTAATTAATTTCCACATTTTAATTAATTAATTTATTGATGTATTTTGTCCAGGCGGCTCTTGAAAAAGACAAAGCTGCTGCAGTAAAGGAGAGCTTGACACTCAAAGCATCTGTCACAACTCTTACAGCAAAAGTGGACACCCTAAGCAAAAATATTGAACAACTTAAACATATAGAGAAGGAGTTGCAGGTTGGTACATGTTAACACTTCAAAATTACAAAAATAATCAACAGACTGTTACTGTTTTTTTATATAGCTAACTAAGTGTGCTTGTTTTGTGCTTATTTTGAGGCAAGAAAATGGAGAGATTATTATAATTTTTGATTTTTTTTTTATGGGATTAATTTTTGTGATAAGAAAGAACAATACATGAAGTTGCTTTCCCTTTGTTGGAACAAGTGGCAAAATAACAAAGAGCAGTCTGTGTTTATTATTTATGTTACTTAATTCAACTTTCAGAAATGTACTGAAGCAAAAGTGAGTGAAGCTCATTTCTTGGTACATGACATGCATATGTAGTTCAGCACTAAAAGTGTCTGGTTTGTTTCTGAGGGACTTGGGCATCTCTTTGCACTTTTCTCTGATCCATGTGATGATAGAGTCTCCAGTTAGTATGATAGATGAGTGAGTGAGATATGCAGGAATAAAAATCAATCTTTCAGGCACAGATTTAACTTCTCAAGGATGCAGCATCTGCTTTGTTAGCCTCAAAGGTCTCTGTGCCCCAAGAGAAGTGTTGCATTCCTCTCTCTATGGTAAAATAAAGATTTTAGCTTCTGGTTAAACTCAGAGCATTGCCAGATGGTTGTGTTTTACTTTTAATGTCACTGTCTGTTGTTGTATCCATTCTTTTGTGCCTCAGGATGCTAATGCAAAGATGCGTTCTGAGAGGGTAAAGGAGCTTAAAGATGTAAAAGACAAGGCAGAAGCAAAGTCTAAAAAGCAAGTAGAAGAAAGCAACAAGAAGATACAAGCCCTTCAGAAGAGGGTGTGCTTGCATTTCTGTTTGTAGTTCTACCAGGGTTTTTTTACCTGAAGCACCTTGTTATGTTCATTTTAAAGTGTTTGTCAATTTATCCCACCACTGATCTATGAATATCCCATCTTTATGCAGATAAAGGAACTTGAAGCCAATGGAGTGAAACCTCAAGATTCCAAGATTGATACTGGAATGGGAAATAAAAGAAAGGTACTGACTTCCTGGCTATTTAATACTTATTTGGATTTCATAGAGTTTCTTAAAAAAAAATGCTTAAAGTTTCTTCAGGTTGGAGTACTTTTTAACTGCTTCCATTAACTTGAATAAGCCTAAGTTTTAAATGTTAAAAAAATTGAGCATGAACCTGTGAAAAAGTGCATTCTACCTTTTAAGCAATGGGAAATCATTTTAGGTTACCACTTGATGTTTTATCCAGTTCATTAATTTGTTTTTGTTATTTAATCATTTATTTTATTTATTTTCTGTTTTTTGTTTTTGTTTTTCAATTCAAGGATCCAAAAGCAGCTGCTGATTTGGAAAAAGTGCAGAAGGAAAAAGAAAAACTTCAGGGTCAGGTTGAGGCTCTGAAGAAGGCTACACAGGTGAACTTTGCAAATTTAGTAGGCATTTGGTTCATAACTAAGCCAGTAATCAGCAGTTTTAAAATATAAGATACAAAACACTTTGTGACATTATCTCGGGGATAAGCCTATGCTCCTTACTTGCTGTGTCATTGGAATCTCTCCCTCTTTAGTGAGGTGGCTCAAGATGAGCTGCTGTGGCATTCACGGATATACGCCATTGATCCCGATTCTGTGCCAGTTGGGATGCCTGATGCAAACTGCATCCCAGCCATTGCTCAGTGTCTGATTGCCATGCTTTTCTGGGTCTTCCCCTTCCATGGTTGCCTTCCACTTTGCCTTGAATGATACATTATAGTTTTATAGTGTCATTGGACACAGTCTAATGATTATCTCAACTGTATGTCACTTGTAAGACCTTTTGAAAATTCATGTAAACATCAAGGAGGAAACGCAAAGTATGCTTTTAATGCCACTGAAATTTGTCTTTTCTCAAATGCGTTTTAAAGGTTTAGTGGCAATTTAACTGGAATTCAAATGTAGTTAATTTATATAATAAATATTATTTTTATGTTTTAGGAGGATCACAATAAAATCAAACAGCTTGAAAAAGATCTGAAAGAAGCCCAAACAAAAGCCAAGCCTGCAGGGCCATCTGCTGAAGAGGTACATAAACAAATTATATAAAAGCATATATGTTCACATTTTGAATAAACCAACGGCAAAATCTATGTTTACAATGTATTTGTTTTTGTACAGTAAGGTAAGACAAATATTAGCAACAGTGGAGTCAGCCTGTGTCTGTTTAATACTTGAAAAATAATGGGCAATAACCAATCAGACTCCCTGAAGCATGTCACTGTTTGCACAAACAGTCAAAACATAATCTATATTTGTTGATTTTTCATGCGTGCACTCATTCTTTAATTTGTTAAAACACCACAGTTTAGTGTGAGATTCTACCTTCTGGTAATTGTGAATGTTACAAGCTGAGATTTTAAATCAACTGTGAAATAAGATTCTTTCTCTAGTGGAATATTTATTCATGATTGCTGATTTTCTTCAACAGAGAGCGGCATCAAAGAAACAAGAAAAGCAACTTAAAGGTTTAAATATAAATTTACTTAATTTGAACCAGAATCACATTCTCAGTTTGATGCCATTGTGTACACAGTCATCATCATCTTTATGTCATTATCTTCATCAATTTTCACATTGCCATCACTGTTCTCGTCATCATCATCATTACCTTCATCATCATCTTAACTGTCACACTGTAACAGTTGTTATCACATCTGTCAAAAGTTCTTTTGAAAATAAATGTCTACCAGAATTGCCAGTTGGAACAAGTGAATGGGCATTGTAGCTCATTTTGTTTTTGTTACACAGAAAGAACTTGACTTATTTGTAGGCCAAATCAGTAGCTTTAATACAGCCAAGAGATATCTCAAGTACCTGGATATTTTTTCAAACAGACTTGCAAAAGAATCTTGAGATGGAGAAAAAGAAGTTTGAAAAAGTGAAAGAAACTTTGGGCAAAACTGAGGAGGAGCTTAAAGACCTTAAAAAGGTTAACATCTCTTGCTTTTTTTCTCTTACAATTTCCTACCATTCAACTAGCCTTTACTTTGCTCAGTCCCACAAGTATGCATCTGAATAGCAAGTTATATAAAAATTACAAGCAAGGAAGAAATGGGTGTGTAAAACCCAGGCAATTTCATGTGCTTCTGATTAGGCCTTTTTCGTATTTTCACTGTTAGACTGGATCTAGCATGAAATGGAGACTAATGCAGGAGAAATCATTTGTACATGAAAAGATTCCCCTGCATTGGCGTCCATTTCATGCTCGGTCCAAATTAACTGTTAGAATACGAAACTGGCCTATTATTTTTGTTTTTGATGCTCAAGGAAGTTGATAAGTAAGGAGGGCTTGCTTGGTTTCTGTGTGCTTCCCTCTGCAGGCACTATGCTATGAAGTATTTCCTGAATGGTTTTTTTTTTCAATTTACTGGTATTATTGTATTGACCCATGTGATACCTAAAACCCAACTCTTACATTAGGGACTTTAAGATAGTGGACAACGGTAGGCTGCGACGGTTGGATGCGTATACCGCAGACTTTGGACGAGTACGGTAGAAAGGCGCGAAAATTTTAAATTTAAGATTCGGCCAACACGACCGTAGGACGGTGGAATAAACATGTCTTTTGAAGAAGCGAGAAATTATCTTGTAATTTCTTTTGCAGAAGGTTCAATTAGCGAGGCGGAATTTCTTATTTTATACCATGAATACGAATCAGTGAATCCTCTTTATCCTTACTGGGAAATATTTGAACCATTTTGTTTAGATTCCTTGGATTCTAGCGAGTGTAAACCAATCCTGCCATTTGTACCAATGGACCATCGGTTTGACAAACAAATCGTATCCATTTGTGTATATTGGACATGAGTACCTGCGTCATGGAGTGATGTCTTTGAATGAACTCAGAATTTTTGCTAGATTTTTTTTCATTTCAGCGATGGATAAATCAAGACAAACACAACCAAATGCACATTTAACCCATTGGGTGATCAGTTTTCAATGCATAATAAAGGAAAAGACTAAAATAGTGCGAATAATTGAGGATGAATTCTTACCGTTTTCACCATAGATTCCACGACGAGACACCCGGTGAAAACATACCGTCCTAGAAGCACGACGGTCAAATGTCACGGGGATTTTGCGTGACATGACACTCATCTAACCGTCCCAGTCTACCGTCATGTACTATCTTAAAGTCCCTATTTTAGGGAGGGTGAGACAGTAGTATGTACAGACATGTTTTCAGTGTGCTGTTTATTAACATTATATTATTTCACTGACAGGAACATGATGCTCTAATTTCTGAGAGTAAAAAGGACAAGGATATATTGTCTAAACTTGAGACTGCTGCACAGGTAAACATTTATTGTGACAATCAATGTACCAATCACGTATCTTTTCTTCTCACTTAAAGTGATACTATGATCAATATTTTTTCCTTTGTATTTCAAAACTTGTAGGTTAACTAAACAATAAGTGACCCTAGTTTTAAGCCTTTTAATTTTCCTATTTAATGGACCACCATTACTAACATTGAAATCTTGAGAGAGCTGGATCGAGGGAAAATGACGTCGAAGACTCGCTAGTTTTGGATTGCAATGCGTTTGTACGTGACTGAATTAACATGCAGCACATGAGTTTCGGGGTTCCAGATTTTAGATTCGCGTTTTGCATACATAATAATCTGTGTATACATGCTGAAATTTTAAGCTATTGAGTGAATGACGTCACTTTTCCCTAGATCCAACCCTCTGAGGTTTATTTGGTCAGTTTTAAACATGAGTATTAATTAAATGGTGGACCGTGAAATCCAAAACTTACACTCAAAGTAAACAGCCTTTGGATAAAAATCAAAGCTCAAATGTTTGCCAGACAAGTGTTAAGCAAACTCACTTTCAAAACTGACTATAAAAAGGAAGTCCTTTTTTGATCATAGTACCACTTTATTGGTAACTCATCTGTGATATTCATGGCATTCCATTGACAGGAAGGCCTTGCTGCTCAAGAGAAGGTTGAAGAGCTTACAAAAGAAGTGAAATCCTTGAGAGAGGAAAACAAATCTCTCTCTGAAAACTACAACAGTGAAAGAGTAAGTCATAACAGTAAGAGGGACTATGTAAAAATCTATGTTGAAGTAGACAGAAATGCTGTAAAAAAACGTTCAAGTGTACAGTTTTCATCCTTTTTGTGATTTAACTTGACAATCTATCCAGAAAGTGAAAGAGAGAAGAGTTTTTCAAATCGGACAACAAACAAACTCAACCCACATGACACCAAGTCCAAGAATTGAACATGGGCCCCTAATTGATGGAAGCCATGCACTCTCCCCTCCCCCCTCTTATGAGAGGGGAGGACTCAGAAAAAAAAAAATTATAAGAAAGAACTAAAAATGTCATAATAACAAGTGGTAGAAGAAAGAAACAGAAATGTTGTAGCATAATGATGGGTTAGCTTAGTTGTTTGAGCATCGCACCATTGTGGGAGAGGTGATGGCTTCAGACTCCAACCAGATCAACACCTAGAGTCTAGTTGTAACTGGGAAGAAATTACTAGTCTTGTGGGACGATACACCATAGTCCCCGTCTCCTCACAACACTCCAACATTCATAACCCCTGTGGAATGTACTTTGTAGGGGAAGTAGGGATGGTACAGTGGTGATAGCACTGGCCTCCCACCAATGTGGCCCTGCTTCGGTTCACTGACGCAAGGTCATGAGTGGGTTGAGTTGTTTGTTGTTGGTTCTTTTCTCTGCTCTGAGAGGTTTTTCTCCAGGTTCTCTGGTTTTCCCCTCTCCTCAAAACCCAACATCTCTATCCGGATGCAGGACCACCGAGAAAACCACTTCCCGCTGAGTGGAGCTTCCTGGTAGAAGAACTCGAATAAATAATTAAAAGAACCCATGCACTTTTCCCAAAGATTGGGCCTTGAAGTTCGTGTTGTGCTGTCTTCTGTGGTAAACATAGTCAATAGGGGAAATGCTTGGAGATACAAGCTATAACAAGCTACTCTATAATCTGAGGGAAAGTAAAAGAATTTCCTTTTCGCTGATAGATATTGCGGAAGAAGTACTACAATATGGTGGAGGATATGAAAGGCAAGATTCGTGTATACTGCAGAGCAAGGCCACTCAGTAACTCTGAAAAAGAGAGGGTGAGATAATTTTGCTTATTGCATTTCGTGTCAAAACACAGCCAGCAAGATTCAGGATTGAGAACAAACAGTGCCTGTCGATCCGATGTTAATTATTGGAGGGTTGCAAAAACTAGCTTTAATTTCATTCTCCTTGTAGGGCAACTTTTCTTGTATTAAGTCACCAGATGAATACACAGTTATTGTGGAAACTAATCGCGGCCCTAAAGACTTCCAGTATGATCAAGTCTTCACCCCTGAACACGGACAGGAAAAGGTTTTTGAAGACACAAATGTGAGTGGTACTTGAGAGCTTAAAAGTTCTTTTGGTCCGATTGTTCAAAACCGCATTGAGTTACAGATGTAATCCTGGATAGTGGGAACTTGAAATCCACACCATACCATACTATATGTAACTTCATAATATTGTTTACTTATCGTCGCCTTCAGGCTGAATGCAATCCTGGAATGTAATGTTGTTGGTGAGCCAGACCTTTTTGACAACCTGAGTAGAAATCATCTGGTAGTGGCACACAATTCCTGCTTTTTATTCACGTTTATTAATTCACATTGGTCAAGGAAGGTGTTTGTTTCCACAAGATTTGTCCTGATCAGCTTTGATTTAGACTTTTCTCAACCTCCTTGTTCAAGGATTTTACGCAAGCTGAAACGCTTTTCGCTCCAAATTAACAATCGATTGTTTCAAGCAAATTTCCATCAGTGCACTGTATTGTAAGCCCCTTAAAGGTTTGACGAAATAGTTCTTGAATGTGATAGGAAGTGCCACATTTACATCTGCTGCTCTGTAATCAGTCTAATCCCCAAATAAAACACTCATCAAGTATTGTGCAGTTGGTGATATTGTGTTTACTGGTTCATACCAATGGAGAAAACCAGTTTTACAGAATTTCATGATATTTGTTGAATTTTGACAGAATCTTATCCAGTCAGCAGTTGATGGCTACAATGTCTGCATCTTTGCTTATGGTCAAACCGGATCAGGAAAAACATATCCTTTAACTGATTGGACAATGTCTGTTTTTACTGAGTCCGAGGTCTGTACTGTAAGTTATCGACCCAGTGTTTTTTTCCCGTTGATTTATGCGCGGGCCGTACTTTAGAAGGCGGCCCCCTACATGTCAATCATAGTGCGCGTACTATCTAAGAGAGATAAGAAAAAAATTATTGACAGCTGTGGATGAGAGTCTCCCGGCCACAGATGTAATAGAGGCTGCAGCTGACTTTGTTTTGATAAAAACTTCATTGGTTGTCTTATGTAAGTGCAAGTTAGTTAGAATACGATTGACATTAAAAAACCGGAGAGGGATGTGTCATAAGTGACATATGGAGTATTTTCTTATTTGTGACCAGCAGCCATACTCGCGTTCAGGAAAATCAGTATTGCCGAGCAGGATAATTGTCACCCGAATCTAGTTTAAATAATGAAGTCGATCTCCCCCAGGTCTACTGTATCTCGGTTGTATAGCATCCTCACTGATTTGTCATTGGAAAGTCCTAGAGTCCAATTCCTGCTTAAAGCACTCAAATGTCTTCCGAGTACACCCGAGTTAATACCCGAAGAATTAATTAAATACCCGTAGTTTCTTTAGCCTGCGTAGTGATTAGCGATTTTACAGCGCCCCTCCCCATTCTCCGCGCGGCTTTGCCGCTCGTTATTGCCTCCCGCCAGCGAAGCAGGCTATAGTTTCTCCGCTTAGAGACTCCAAAATTGTCGCCGTTGTGGCATGCGTTTTTTTTTCCTTTATCTCATTTGTTTTGTAAACAGCAGTGTGTTTTGTGTTCCTTAATACCTTTCACTTATACCATGATTGGCGACAAAGAGCTCAAATCACCCGGAATCGCTCCTCGAGCTATGGAAGCCATATACAAACTGATGGACGAACAAACGTAAGTTTAAAGGAAAAGTGAAAGTGCAGTAGCGGGGGCATTTTTTTGACTGCTTTGGCCCGGTGCGCCACCTTCTCAAAGAAAATCTTAAATTTACCCTCCGAAGGAGACTGACCGGGGCGTGGCTCAGGGTTTTTTTGATCCGCTAAAATAAAGGCGTTCTTTTCTTACTTATGATGTCTTCGAGTGCTACTTTTGACTGTTAAAAATGTAGGATTTTTATCCATATCTTGAGTTCTCTACGCTTGGTTCCCATGAAAAATAGATGATGCCCCAAGAGTTCTTAGTGCCACGATTGCAATCAAATAAGCGACACAGTGAGGCCTTCAGCATTTATTAATGAGCTAATTAGTCTCATGCTCCGTTTTTATAGGGTCAACACTCATGGCCATCCCTCAAAATGACATTGGACATTTCGTAAGAATTACACGGCGCAATATTCCATCTTAATATGACAAGCTTACCCCTGTAAAAGGAATGAAAACAGGCCGAAATATGGCTTTAGTTCAACAAGAAATAGCGTTTCTGAGCTAAGCCGCGCTGATCTGCAGTATTTAGGTCTAAAAACCACTTTCAAAACGGTTAGCTTTCACTTGTTTTGCTGGGTACCACTATTTCCAAACTCTAGAAAATCCAACTCCCAGGAGTTAGTCTCGTTAGTCCAGTGGATATCGGAAACTGCGATGGGAAACCATCCATCCGGGTTCAACTCTTTGTCTCGCCTAACCTGAATCTTCTCTGCATGTTTAAAATTTTTGTTTCTTTGAAGTAGATTTGAAGTTTGAAATAGATTGTACGTCGTGTAAGTTGAATAAAAAGGGAAATGTCAGTTTTAGGGATGGCAATGAGTGTTGACCTTTTTATTGGATGGTTTGCATCTGACGTCACGGCTGCCATGTTGGTGTACAGAACAATGCAGTAAAACGACTTCTGGGAATTTGACTTTATTCTTATGCAAAACTCGTGAGGCCGTTTTCTATTTCTATTGTTTTGCACACCAACATGGCCGTCTCATCACGTGGGTGCAAACTGAGAATTGTTAAGTAAACGGAAAAAAAGCTGTGCTATTTGAAAATCAAATGGAATGGTTTCTGTAGAGATATAAGTAGTGACTTATTGTAACATTTGACTAGAAAGTTGAGCGATAAAAAATTTTGATTTAAAAACACTTCAAAAAAATTAGACGACGTTTCGACGTTTACATAACGTCATTCTCAAGTCAAAATGAATAAGAATATTTCATAAATAGTCCGCTCTAAATATTTTGATGGTTGCTTCCATTTTTCCATTGCTTTTTTTATCTATTTTCTTACCCATTATTCATTGTGTTTTCTTTTTTGTACACTTCTACAGTTCCAAGTTTTCCTTCAGAGTTCACTGTTATATGTTAGAGTTGTATAATGACAGACTGATTGATTTACTAGCAGCTGCTGGGAAAGAAGTATCCTTTGTACCAGAGTTCATCATCAGTTCAACTCAAGCAAAGCAAACTCTGCTGCATCATAATAAGCTCATCATATTTCAATTATAATAATAATCCACAAAGACTGAAAAAGTATTTTATAATCAGATATCGATAAAAATTTAATCCCGATAAACCAGATACTCTTTGTGTTTTAGTTTAAAAATGTAAAACTTTGTAAAGATTACATGGGGCTTATTAGCTAGGTTCTTTTCAATCACGGGGGCAGAGAGAGTTGTAAAGAAATTCAAAGGCTTGATAGTTCCCTGAACTTCCACCCCAAAGGCCTGGTTGTGTGACTGTGGTGTGTCCTTGGACAAGAAAGTTCAAGCTCCACTCTGTCTCTCTCCACCCAGGTGACCGTATGAAAGAGTGCCAGTGACATACTGCTGGGGATAACCCTGCGATACACTAGAATACCGTTCACGGTGAAGTCAGGTAGCAGTGTTCATAATCGCTTCATGCAACTGGAGCTCCGGCCGAGCAAGTCCCAGCTGATGGTGAACGTCTTACTGTACACCAACCTACGAAGCCTTATAGAAATAAATTCGTCTGTTTAAGCGAAATCACCAAAAGCTTGTTTTGGGTAGTCATTGCCCCATGCATTTATGGGTGAAGAGTACGATATCAATCATTATTTAGTTATTTATTTATTATTTGTTGAATAGTAAACTAAAATAAAAATTGAAAGAAGTATTTATCCTCAACATTTTCAAGCCTGTAAAACTAGATATCAAGAAGGACAAGAAGGTAAACCAATTTAGCTCATTTTTCCCTTAGCGTTTTCGAAGCCACGTAACACTGCTCGGGCATGTTTAGGTCTGCTTGTTGTACTACATCTTATGCACGTTTAAATCATTTGCACATTGATTGCCAAGAATACGCTTTTCTGTTACTCAATTCTTTGACAGCACTGAAAACATCTTTAGGCAACATGTATATTTCGAAATTTGAGGCTCTGTGGATAACGCCTGCGCGCGCCAGTGAAATTGTGATTCTCTTTCTTCAATTCGTCGCAGTTTCCATCAACTCCTCGATATTTCAACCACAGCGAAGTTCTTCCAGCAGTGTGAGGTCTTATTTTTGAATGACTTTTTCGTTGCCGTCAGTCTACGCTGCTGAATTGTTCTGTTAAGTCGTGTCTAATCCATGATTTTGGTACCACTGGGTGGGTTGTTAATTTATTGCTGAGTTAATGCGTCATAGAGCGGTTTTCAAATGAGTGTCGTAAAACCAAAACCATAGTAATTACTTTAACCAATCAAAAAGGACGGAGACAATCCAGTGAACCAATCAAAACTCGAAGTAATTACACGTAGCCGACACAAAAGGCGGGAAAATGTGCACGCGCGAGCCACAATTGGTTTTGGTTTCACTTCTGATTGGTTGAAAAAGTGGCGCGAAAACTTTGAACCAATCACTGAGTGAAGTAGATGCAAAACCAAAGTAATTCGCTAATTACTTTCGACACTCAATTGAAAACCACTCTAACCAGATGAAGTAAATGCAAAAAGCGTGTTTCCCTGTAACCTTATAGGCTGCTGTGTTATTTTTAGGGTCTAGTGTTTGTTCAAGGTTCCGTGATGATGGAAGCGCCCACAAAAGATGAACTCTGGACCATATTTGAGAAAGGCTCAGAGAACCGACACGTGTCATCAACAAGTGAGATCACAATAAACGCGGTAGAATTTGTTCCTATTTTGTCATTGGCATATTGATCGAGTCCAAAATGTTCTTAAGGAAGAACCAATGACCCAGAGATTGTGAAGCACCTCAAGGGTCGTAGGTTGGGATGGGTACAACACGAACTAAATCCAGTCATGGGGTTAGGTCTTCTGAAAAGGTTTCCCAAAAGAACTCTTTTTTTGTATGCATCCGTGGCAGGCAGTCCACATGCAAAACAAGGCAAACTTTACGCTTCGTTTTCTCAGTTCAGTTGCATTTTTGACAAAAGGTACTTCGGTTTAACCTGTTTAGGTCTTCGCAATATTTCAAAAGTGTCTTTTGGTTTCAAGAAGTTTTCATGATCACAAAACCTATTTTATTTTTTTAGAAATGAATGCTGAGAGTTCGCGTTCTCATCTGATTCTTGGAATTATCATTGAAAGCACAAATTTAACTTCAGGAGCTGTTGTTAAGGGCAAGGCAAGTTTCAGATAATTACTGATTGAGGAACCTTCTGTTTCGTATGCTTTCCACGGAGTTGTGTGTTGTAGTTTTTTCCGCGTTAACCCGCGCACCTGTGCGTTCTTATTTCAGATCAGTTTGGTCGACTTGGCAGGGTCGGAGCGCGCTGCAAAAACCGGTGCGACACCCGAACAACTCAAGGTAACAATTTCGGCTGTTAATTGGCTGAACAGGTTCGGCTGAAAGCGTTTGCTGTGCGTTGATGAGTTCAGATTTGACTACGTGCGTCTGTCGCGATTGTCCAAATTAATAATTCTCTATTTTCACATGACCCATGATACAGTTCATTTTGGGAGATTATTTGCATTAAAACAATGGATATCCAGTTCACTGAAGCATGGTACAGTCTCAAGGGTAAATAACTTGTATCGTTTCTAGGTAAAGAACCCCTCCCCCCCCCCGCCCCCCCCCCCCCCCCACCAAAAAAAAGGATTGCATTATGAGATGCGGGAAGTTGTTTAAAGGAACCTTTAGATCGGAGGACCGGGACGGCTACCAATCTCGTCCCCCGAGTCTGACCACTTGCAAGGCCACTTACTTCCAAGGCAGGAAGTCCGCAAATCACGGACTTCCGGCTCGTCTACGCACGCTCAGAATTTGAAAAAACAGTGGTTGTAAACGGTTACAAAAATGGACCTACACTACGACTGCGCATAAATTGGAGGTGGCCAGAGTCCATGTCCTTGGTGCTGACCAAAGGAAAAGCGGACTCTAGGGACGAGAGTACAAGTTTTCCGTACTGAGCATGCGCATAAGGTTTCGAAGTGCGCGTGCTCAGATTGAAAAACTCGTAGACGTCCTCGTCTTCCAATCTAAAGGTCCCTAATGATTACTTTGGTTTAGTGATTCCCCATGAAAAACGCTCTTTTCTTGGTTCCCACTCGGGCGATTGGCGACAATGTTTTTTTGACGAAAACAAAAGAAAACTGAGTCAGAAGAGAGTTCCATTGCCGGGGAATTAGTATCGGGAGGCAAACATGGCTATCTCTTTCTTCTCTGAACCAGCATGGTCGCCCTGACGTCATGAGACCTTCCTTTTGGTTTCTTGAAACTTGACTTATTTTGGTCAAGGAAATTGTTAGTTCACTATTATGAATGCTTCAGGTAGACTAGAGTCATAATTATTTTTTAATTTTGTGCTTTGGTTTGTCACAAAGGAAGCCCAGTCAATCAACAAGAGTTTGAGCGCCCTCGGTGACGTAATCTCGGCTTTATCCAGTGAGCAACAGTTTATTCCGTACAGGAATAATAAACTTACAATGCTCATGCAGGATTCATTGGGTAAGAACTTTAATAGGCCTTTTGCAACTAACGATCACGTGGTACAAAATCCGCCATGCTGGAGGGCAAGCTCATTATTATTCCCCCCACTGGGACATTAAAACAAAGGCAAGTCAAGTTTGACTGGTTCAGGTCTTTTTGTTTTAATGTCCCAGTGGGGGAATCATAATGAGCTTGCCCTCCATCATGGCGGATTTTGTGCAATGTGATCGTTAGTTGCAAAAAGCCTATTGCCCTCTCGAAGATTTCCCTCTTTATTTGTTTTTGTCGTTTCTAAATCTCTCGTACACCACCTGATGCCTTAGCAACTACAACAACATGAAAACGGAAACAATCAAAATTTACCCTTTAAAGTTTTAAGTGAGCTAATAGACCCATATCACTCAATGTCCAAACAAAAGATTGTACACGTCTAACCTCTCATTCAGTGTGAGGCTAGAAGTGCAAAGACAATGCAAAGACAAAGCCTTTATTCCAAAATGACTGCCGAGTGATAAAGGTGAATTTAGGCGCTCAGTAACACCTTGATCTTATTTAGCCCAAACAAATGCATACAAGTAAAGTATCGTCACGCCTTTGAAGCTTATTCTGTCTCGTGTACTGCGTGCTGCACGCGTGTTGCCTCATTACTTTGGCATCTCGAAAATACCGGTGATGACTTGACCATGAATAAGCAGTTCCTCTGTTCCGACGATAATTGACTTTCAAACCGAATTCCCTATCCGAGGTGAACCTGTTTGTGGCCCTTGACTTTCCTTGTGTGTTTCCAGTATTTTTGTGTGTAGTGGTACTTTTTAAGCGTAGAAGAGTATCATTAAATGTACTTCATTTTACGTTTTTGTCCACAGGTGGCAATGCCAAAACACTCATGTTTGTGAACATTTCTCCTGCTGATTACAATTCAGATGAAACTATAACATCTCTCACGTGAGTTGTATGAAATGTAATTTCTGGATGTTGTAAAGCGTATTAAGGTCTCGGTAAAGGGAAATTTGAGCGTCTCGCTCAATTTCTTTGTTTTTGCAAATCTTGAATCGATGGGAGCTTCTGTAGCAGACTCGGTTGTTCTGAGTTTGAGGCCTCAAAACTAAAGGGCAATATTAAGTAATGGTCCGGCTAAGAAGCAGGCAGCCCAGCGGCAAAAGTACTTAGAAGCTGCGAAATATTAATTTTTAATTTCACTCCAATCGAGGCATCTGATTGGCTAATATCGGAAAATGTCGAAAAAAGATGAGAAAAAAATGAAAAAAAAGCCTTTTTTGGATTTCTTCTTCCCCATGCCCTTGATCTCTGTCTCTCGGCCAAATTTGGGCATTGTTCTATGCGCCAATCAAATGGCGCATAGAATCTTGCCGATATTTACAAACATAGTTTTTGAAGGCATAATGATTTGTTCTACGAAACAGAATCTAATTTTTTAGACGGCAAGTCGATTACATTTTTCATTGAAATTCAAATTTCGCGCTTTTAGCTGCTTACACCAATGGGAACAGCCGAACTTAATTTGATTAAAAATGTTGGCACATTTTAACTAACCGACGCTATTGCCGCGGGCTATTGTTTTTCTGCCTGCTTTTTAGCCGGACCATTACTTAAATACCAAAAACAATAAAACTTTATTCAAATAGTCCAATCTATTAACTTTAATATGATATATAGTTTGGCCCTATATAAAAAATAGCGGTGCGACAACTTCATTTTCCGCGGACAACTCATTTTCCTTTACCAAGACCTTAAATGCCCCAAAAACATTTGATCTTGGATCAAATCGTTTGGGCGCCGAGTTTCCGGTTATTTGCCGCTGAGATTTATCGACGATATGGATCATAAGTGTTCTGTTTCTTTTACATGGCACTTTCATATGCACGTTTATGAGCAGTGTCGTCAAAGGTACCCCAACCTCACGGAGAATCATTGTTGCGTTACATCAATTTTATGAGGGTTTGTGTGGGGAATTTAGCGATCGTAATTTAGGGCATTAAAATAGAAATAAAAATATGTCAGAATTTTTACCTTGCCTCCTTGACATATTTATGGTATGTTTTTGGCATTTCTAGCCGTTTCAGCACGATTCTAGGGAGTTTCTCACAAACATATAATATACATAGAGAGAAAACAGCGAACCTACAACCCACTTGAATAGCGCTGAAATGGCCAAAGTACGCCACAAAAACACTGATAAGGTGTCGAGAAGACAAGGGAAGGCATTTTTATTCGATTGATGTTCTTTATTTTTGACTCCTAAACACGTTTGCAAATTCCCATACAAACGTTTATAATTTTAACTGATCGTGATGCTCATATCACATCGTTAGCTTGCTTGTTTTAAACGGAACTGATTCTCAATTAACCTTTGTAGGTACGCATCGCGTGTGAAACTTATCACAAACGACGCTCAAAAGAACTCGGAAAACAAGGAGATCGCAAGATTGAAGGGAGTAAGTAACCCACTTGCAACTGAGAGGCTGTTCAAACTCTCACAAAACTCAAACCAAAGAAAATTGATGGAACCCATCTTGTCACTTCAGAAGAATGGGTAATTCAGAATGCAGTGATGCCAGTGTGGGGAGAACGTTTGCAAGCAAATTACAACTAGTGTTTCTTCTACCTCGTGATTGGCTCAACAAATATCGCTTCAGTTTTTAGTGAGACTTTGCCCTCACCAGTTTCCAGTTTCTTTCGCAACACACCTTGCCGATGGGGACCGGGTGCGTGATGGCTGTTAATGACTTAGCTAAATTCAAGACATTAAGTTTTTCTTTCTTATCTCAGATTATTGCAAAGTTAAAGAAAGGAGAATCAGTGGATGATGCTGAGGTGGACGAAAGTACTCAGGTAGAGTTATTTGGGCTGTGTTCACACAATCTCTTCTCAAATGAAGCGTGACGACCTTAGGCTACTCTGTACTCAGTTGGGGTGAATAGTATCTCATTTGTTTAAAAGACAATAATTTACGCTTGATATCTTACCTGTTTTGTCAACAGGGTTGAGATGCTGAATTGGACGAAGAAGAAAGTTTCCGCTGAAACACTCTTCTCACTCCCGTGAGTCAGTGCGCGTTTCATTGCCGGTCTTTCTAATAGTTGATAGAAAACTTCAACTCGATGATTATGCCACTGTAAACAAAATTTCACCATCACGGCCGTAATTGTATTGTTTTAGTCTGGAAATTGACCGGCTTTCCTGTGGTCCAAGATTGGAGTTAGTAATAATGTAAAGGTTATCAATAATAATGTAAACTAGGTACCAGCGTAAGAAACTTTTATAAGCTGACGTTTTGAGCATTAGCCCTTCCTCAATTTTTCTGAAATGGTTAATTTACTCATATGAACTCGTATCGTGATAAAACCAAGTTTTCGTGTTTCACTCTCCACCAGCACAGCACCACAGTTTCTCTAGAACTGAACGAACCTCTGCCTTCATTTGTTAGCAATGATTTGTCCTGTTCCGGGGCCTGGGTTCAGGGCCCATGTTCAAGGCGGGGTAAGAGGGAGTGCCGGAACAGGGCTCTCTATTCCCATAATACACGTTGTTTGCATATGCATTGTGTCGATTTCTCTTGAGAAATCTTCATGTCCCAGGAGAAATTGCAAACAATGATTATGCAAAATAAATTTTTGGGTGGGTAAACAAGATGTATTATGGGATTTGAGAAAGTAGTATATAACGTAACGCCTACCTGAGGTTTTCAACAATTTTTATTTAGTATTCTAGAAGAATTTTTGTCCAATATGTTTATGAGAACCTTTCTTTTTAAAAAAAGCTTTACGAATTTTACGAGTGTGTTGGGAAAATCCCCAGGCTGAGGGTCAGTTGACAACGTCGTTATTTTACTTATCGTTTTGTTTTATTGAATGTTAAGCTGAAAATGTGCGACAAGGAGGATTTGTTTTTTGTTAGATTTCCAGGTCACGATAGCCCTTAATCGGTGGATGCGCTGTCCGCGAATGCAGTTTATAAGATGCCATCAGTGCTTCACGTCATATTTTAGGGATGCGACGGCGGCCTTAACGAGAACGTCATTCAAGTCGTTTTTTTCAAACGTTTTCGTCATTATTTTGATTTTATTAACTTCTTCAATCTAACCAAACTATAGGGAAGATATCTGTTTACAAACATTGCTTTTGTGCCAACCACAGGAACAAAAGACCCTTTGTTTCGACAGACAATGAGGCTTTGGTTGGCACATTAATGACAAAAGATGAGGTCAACGATTTCTTCCCTATCACCCAGGGACCCAGGAGTGGAAACCGCGCCCCCCCCCCCCCCCCACCCCTCGCGTTTTCCATACAACACCGGAGACAGTCATCAGCATGAGGGAGTTTAAGCACGAACAACGGCATTGTCAACGAAAACGTCACTCCAAACATAACTTATAGTACTATCGCTAGTATTTCGTGATTATTCCTTTTTGTTCACTTTGTTCAATGCGGGCGAACTATATCCTGAACTGGATGGGTACGAACGGTTTTAAAGCAAAAATAGAAAATGAATGGTTCATTGGCCGTGTTTTCACAGCAGCCGTTGTCTGCAAGTAATTTGTTTGCAGACTTCGTTAAGCGGCTTAAAAATAATAAAATATCAGGCCTGTTGTATTTCCGATTTGAATAACCGCAAGTGACTCCCCAATTGGCCGAAAGTAATTGGCAAGTCGCTTCAACCTACCTGGTTTAGGGGCTTAAATTTAATGAAAATTCTATTAAAATTTGCCAACTCGCTTAACTTATGCGAGTTGGGAAAGGAACTGTTTTCACGGAATTTTGGGTTGTCACTCACTAAGCGACCTGATAAACCGCTCGCGAAAACACAGCCATTGCTATGTGCGCACGTCGTCAAAACCTAAAATTGGTGATTTCAGGGTAATTTTTTGTGATGTAAATGAACGGAATGATATATTAAATCAGGGGCACCCAACGAGAATATAGTTCAAAACGACTTAAACATCGCATTGTTAAACGTATGTTAGTATTTAAACGGTAGATATGAGCATATTTTTATCCCCTAAAAGTTTTTCATCTGTTTGGATTCCCTAGCTGAAAGTCTAGTGATCCGAAAATTATAGGGATCAAAACTTACCTTTTCGAAAATTTCAGCCAGAAAAAAGGCTCCCTAAAATTCTAGGTGACCTTTTTAGGGTAAAAATCCGTTAAAAATGGGCAATTATACCATGTTTTAGATGTTCGAAAATCCTAGGACATGCAGGCAGGCAAGCAAGGAATTTTACAACAAATTTTCAGAAAATTCTAGATCTCAAATCGTCTTCCGAACAGATATTTTCCGAAATTTGACGTTGGGTGCCCCTGATGAAATGAATCAAATACTGAACTGCGGGCTCAAACCCCGTTGAAGTCCTGAATTTTTCAGGCTTCTCAGGCTACGCAATTGCTGAAATTGCGTCCATAACTGCGAGGATCACAGCTGTACTTGATTTTTGTGAAGTGCGGCAAAAAAAATGCACTGAAACTCGTGCTGCTGCACGATTATTTTCCTTATTTAACGCTTTGTGGCGTTTTCGTTGTTGTAGTTGTCGTTTTTACTTAAACTCCCTATGATTAGGCGGGAAAGAAATTTACAGACCTTCAAAAAACACATGCAAATTCATTATTTTGGTCATTAAATGTGGTTGTTTTTGAATGGCGTTCTCATCGAAGTGGCTATCGTGGACCGGATCACGAGGCGGGACTGTCTTGTTCCATTCCTCGGTACGAAACACACAGTCTTCCACTTTCTCCCCCGAGTATACTCTTCTTGGCCGGTTTCTTGAATTTAAGTAATAATAATTGTAAGTATTTTCTCACCCAGTGTAGATTTTTTACAAAAGTTGCTCTATTTTTCTACGAACTGTATGTAAGGTTTACAATATTTAATAATTATTTAATAGTTATTTATTCAATCGCCTGATTTGCATTAATCAAGTTGTGAGCGACTTTCAAAAATGCTGCGAACTGATTCTCTCTGCAAAAATTTTAGAATTGTCTGATCTTGTAAATGGTTTGGTCAGCAAGTTATGGCAGATCATCAGTTTTGCAGTAGATCAGCAGAAGAGTTTTCCCCTACCGGATACTTTAAGTTCGCTTTTCTACAGTGAATCACTTAAAACGTTAGCTGACATAAAGCAATCTCTTTGAAGCGCTTCTATAGTTATGAATAATTTGAGAGGAAAAACAACCAAAATCTTGAAAGATGAATTTGAACTTGGTGACAAATGCGTCGTCCCTTTTCAGTTTTGAAGAATGAACAGAGGACCCTGTTTCCGGAATCAAGAGAAGTGTCCTCCGTAGAGGAAGTCAGTTTGTCCCAATAAGAAATACCATCTGGCCTTAAAAGATCGTAGCTAATGCCCTCCATCAATAAATATTACACAATTTAAGCTTAGCGATGAAGATAAAGTGGAAGTAGAAGAGTAAGAGGTATATTTTTCTCATTTGAATGTATAACAAGTAAAACCCCCATGCACAGCTTTTCATTGGAAAGGTCGGCTTTTATCTCGGCATTCATCAATTAAATTAGGAATGAAAGGACGTAATTAATCCATATTTCCGTTATCTCTGAATATTAAGTTAATTGTGACAGGATACGAGGCCTTGTCTGTCTTATTAGTTAATTAGTTTAAAATGCCTGCCCCCATTCTGGCCGAAAGTTGAGACAAAACAGAAGACACTGATTGCGTCACTCACAAAACCAAGCTTTCCTGTGTATTTGCAGTTGCCATGCCCAATAGCTTCACTTTTATCATCTATTATTATCTATTAAAAAAAAAACCCTAAGAAAATACGCGCGCTGATTGGTTAAAAATCGTCTTTCTATAACTGTAGACACAGAACTAGCACGAGCTGTTGACGTAGTGATGGCGTGAGCAAAGAGAATTTACATTTTGATAATTAGAGTTAACAAGTTGTTTTCCTTGTTTTCTAAAAGAAATAGAAAACATTTACTCCGTGTTTCTATCGAGTTATAGAAACATGAGTGAAAGTTTGAGAGAACGCGAAAAAGCTGTGGGAACACGAGCCGCAAACTTTCACTCGTGTAGAAACACGGTACATGTTTATAAAATAATTACGATAGTACGCGCACTCTAATTGGTCAATAGCTGTGTTTTAGATGAAAGTATGGAAAGACGGCTGTGACATCACACGAATTTTGATTGGTTATGTATTGTCAGACGTGCGTTTTGATTGGCTGGTAGGAAATATGAGCGTGTATCAAGAAAATCTGTTTCAATCGAGAAGTAAAAAAAACGCATTTTCCTTCATTTGTCGCATTATCTTTGAGGAATATTTTATAAAAGCATTAGAGTACTTTTTTTCCGTGTTTCCATAGCCCCATCTAAACACGAGGTGGAGTTGGGAGAATTCTCGACAGTTATGCAAACCCTCGACTGCGTCTCGGGTTTACATAACTGTCTCGACTTATCCCAACTCCCCCTCGTGTTTAGATGAGGCTATGGAAACACGGAAAACGTCCTCTATTACTTAAATTTAAGTCTATCTGTCCGACTTCCCTCAGATGGTCTAAGGTTGCTCGTGTCACGCACTCTTCTCCCTGGGCCTGGAACGTCTTAGAATCAAACTAACTTTTAAGATGTTAGCAAACTGAACGAAATACCCCGCTTTCCCCATGATGTAATACCAGAAAATACCTGGACGTAATCATTTCTCAGTTATTCAGAGACCAATATCCATCTGAGCTGACTACACCTAAAAAAATTAGTTTCAGATATCAGTTTAAAACTAAAACCCTTAGAGGCTTTCTTACCCCTTAGGTTCAGAAATCCGTTCCAATTACACAACAAGTTCGGCAGTGGAAACAGATCCCGTCGATTCATCAAAACCTAGGAAAAAACAGAAAACATGTGCCGAGTGTTTCTATGCATTTCATTTATCTGTCCTACCTGTCTACGTGTTAACGGAAAGCTATAATTATAAAAACGTCTAATGACGATCGCGCTCCTCCCAAGTGCTACGATGTCTCTAGCTAGAAATGTCAAATACTGCATACGTTGGGTGTCTTAAAAACAAAGACCCTAAGAATGTAACCCAAAACCCTAACTTTGGCTAAACCCTAGGCCTAACTACTGTAGGTCTAAAGTTGGTTTTTAGGCCTAGGGTTAGCCAAAGTGAGGATTTTAAGTTACTTTTTTGAGTCTTAGGGGTCTTTGCACTGATTATCATGCATTGTTTTTGCATTCACAAAATGTTGGATTTTACCTTGAGACCTTTGTTTTAGCTGCGAGAGTCCTTTGCTAGAGTCATGTTGAGAGTTTTTCTTCGCAAATACTGCCTAATTGCTATATCTGGAACCGTTAGTGGGAAGTACTGTGAATATTTCTTCAATTTTATCGGCAGCCCGGTGTCAGTCGTAATCCCTTCCCCGTGTCCCCTCCTGCAAAAAAATCAGTGAAGGAGAGTAAAGAGTGCAAGACAGTTTTAACGACAAGTCGTGTGTAAATATTGCTAGTGCTAATCACCCTTACTTGCAGTCGAGGACTGAATTGCGAAGGGCGCGGCTCACGACATCGGGCTGAAAGCATACAAAGGCGCCTCTGGCTGCCGCTATACAGTCCATGTTTGATGTCGGAGCACAGCACCACAGCTAGATGTTAATTAGCTGTGAGTCGATTTTGATGAGGGAGGAAAACCGGAGGAAAACCGGAGAAAAACCCTCGAGTCAGGTTGAGATCGACTGAAACTCAGCCCACATGCTAGCCGAGGCCAGAATTGAACCCCGGCTCGCAGTGGTGGGAGGCCCGATAGATAACCACTAAGCCACCCTGACTCCCTTTTTAAAAACATGACCTCTATAAACGTCTTTTTATTTTTCGTTGAGCTGATTTTCTTGTTCTGTAGATTTTGTGATCTCATCCAGCAATGCCCTCTGCAAGGTCATTGTCAGTACAGGATGGTCCCCATCATGGGCAAGATGTCATAATATGCTCCATGGTCTGTGTCTCAGCCCCACATGGGCATTCTGCATTTGTAGCAAGACCCCACATGTTATCGCCAGTTTTACCCACTTTTGCCTTCAGTTGCCCTATTGAGAGTAACCCACTCAATACACGGCAAGTCTGAGCCTGATGGAAGGCTTTCACTGGGTTCTGGCAATGCCCCGTTAGCAGAATGCGGGTCTGCTTCTTTCCACTTCCGTAGTCAATACGAAGGTGGTGGAGTCCCAGTGAGTTCGTCGACTGTGGCAAAGCTCCGACGGGATTGCAGGCGTCTAGGTACCTCCTTGGTGATCGTGAAGGGGGTGCATTGGGTCGCCGTTAGTTGTTTGCTGCGCTCCACTCTCGCAATTAGGGAGCTTAAGCACGCGCTTTTTTGAGACACGGACGGCAACCGGAAGTGAGTTGTTTCCTCTTTTAACGTGCCTTCACAACCACATTTACACTGCTAAGTATTTTTTCTTCGTTAGAGAAGATTAGTATAAAATCTGGGAGACACCACTGTCCTGGCACTCGAAGTGTTCTCTTCCGGTTGCCGTCCGCGTCTCAAAAACGCGCGTGCTTAAGCTCCCTATTGTCTCCCGACGAACTTCAGGAGGAGATATACCGCTCAGTCTGTATAGAGCAGGTAGAGGGGTGCCGTTTTCAGCGTAACGGTTAATGTTTCGATAGGCTTAATTAAGCTCGACATTAACACGGTGAGCATGTGCTGAGCTGCACCACACTGCAACGCAATACTCAGCCGTCGAGTAACACAATGCTAACGGGTGTTGTTCGGAGCGTATGTGGGTCTGCTCCCCAGCTCGAATTGGCCAATATGCTAATTAAGTTGTTTCGAGGGGAGATCTTCTTTCGGAGCTTGTCGATGTGGCTCTTGAACGACAAAGTCCTGTCCAGTGTTACGCCTAAGTAGACTAGGTATGGTGTATTTTCCATTTCTTTGCCTTCCCATTGACTCTTCAGGGTCCTGGCGGCGTTGCGAATGTTAAGATGGAAACAGGATTGGTAACGGTCAGTTTTGAAAATGTGAGTTGACTAGCATACGAAACGTCAAGTTTTATAAAAATGCGTTGGAATACAATGTTTGTCACCGCTGTTTGTGTTATTTTCTTAATCACGTTCGTATAGCTTGTAGAGTACAAGTACTTGAGTGACAACTGAGGAAGCAAAGAAAGACAACAGTATACCATGGCAATAAGATAAAGCTCTTTTATTGAGAATTTGAGGGTACTATTATGCTTCTAATCCATTACAGAGATTCCCATATTAATCCGCCTTAAAATATTGGGTTACCTGTGTTTGCACAAAATGAACTTTTGACCAGAGTGGGGTTGGGCTTCGATCTTCATTCCATATATGGAACTGCATGCCG
The DNA here is from genome assembly GCF_036669925.1 of Montipora capricornis. Lineage (NCBI taxonomy): Eukaryota > Metazoa > Cnidaria > Anthozoa > Scleractinia > Acroporidae > Montipora > Montipora capricornis. The sequence goes on along the minus strand of NC_090884.1, from coordinate 2,335,606 downwards.
GTGCTTTAGAATGTTGGGAATTTGGGCGTCATTTCTGCCTTCTTCTTTCTCGTTCGCTTGAAAGGAGCATATAGATACCGTTCGTTTATTTTGGATTGGTTTTGGTCGATTAGGCTCAAACAAACAAAATGGAGCAGATCAAGAAGAAGATGTGCGTCCTTCGTGAGACCCTTTCCGAAGCAGAGCAAAGAGCAGACAAGGCAGAAAACGATTTGAAAGAGGCGAATGAACGGGCAGAAAATGTGAGTAAATTTATCTTTGTTATTCCTGCAACCACTTTCTCAGTGGACTCAAGACCCATGTTCTTTTTATACCGAGTTTGCTGTCAGTGAATACCTTAAATCGGACTTAAAGGCGGAAAGTATCAGCGTATTGCAAAGGCTCGTCATTTAAATATGTCCGAAATTTCTATGGTTTGAATTTTTGTGAGCTCAAAACCTGAAGTGGGCTTGACTCAAGCTGTGATATTATTGTATTAGATCTTTTCCCTTTTGAAACTATCTGATTTGTCAAGATGGGGAATTTTTTAATTCTGTGATGATCTGATTTTATTCTTACATAGCAGTTTGGCTTCGCTGAGCTGTTATGGCCTTTTGCTTGACTTTGTTTAATTTGTTCAGCGATAACAAAATCTACAGGAAAGATTGTTGTTATCTTTGAAATTGATTGCCTTCAGTCGTTTTTATTGACGCTTGCAAAGCGTAGGATTTTGTAATGACAAACTACGTTTGCTGAATTTCGAGTTCTAATTTTCTCGCGGCATGATTCTAATGAATACTAAACAATAGGCTGGTTTCTTGAAGTAAACACGTACACAAGGGAACGGGTAATCGTGACAAAGGAGTGCCGTTTGAATTAGCATACACGTCAAACATTCTTTAACATCCCTGATCACTTTACATCAAGCAATATGGTCCTTCAAAGCCATGATAATATCGTTCTTGGATAGAGCTTTTTAATGTTTAGATTTGTTCGGAAGTGGTATGGCTACAATTGTAGGTTTTTAGAAAGCACTGTTATTGGAGAATAGTTTGATTGGGCTGGTATTTTGTTTTACTCTATACTCCCTACAAAATAAGCAGTAAGCATCCACCAATGTGGCCTGGGATCGATTTCCGGATTCGTGGGTTGAGTTTGTTGGTTCTCTACTCTGCTCTGAGGAGGTTTTGGCCTGGGTACTCCAATTTCCCCTCTCCTCAAAAGGCAACATCTGATTTCTTCAGATTTCAGTTGATTTGTAGTCAGAGCATTTGTGCTCTGCTAAGAAGCCTTGAGACTTAAAGTGATTATTATTATTATTTTTATTATTATTATTATTATTATTATTATCATCTTGTCAAGTAACCTGAAATAAAAGGCAGTCTATGACTGCATGAGTTCTCAGAGCTCGAGACTGACCTTTTAGCTCACTAGCCTAGCGGCTAGTATCAGGTCTGATTTCACTAGCCAAATCTAAATTTGCACTAGCCAGTCTTGTCATGCACAGTTTCATTCATTTGTAATCACTAAAAAAATTCCACATTTGCAAACACAACTCGCACTTTTAGTAAATATTCTCATATCCATCCTCGCAACAGTGGAACAAATGCCAAATGCTGGAGTGTATGGCTTCCTGTATTTTTATCACAAAGGCAAAGTTTTCGTGACCTTGAGGCCAATTCTCACAGAACCGTTGCCAAAACTTTGCAACTCACAAATACACTGGAGTATGGAAAATGCAGAATAAAGTAAATTAAGAAATAAACCATACATAAAACTAAACTGCTCGTCTGTGCAAAGGCTATTCCTTTGATTAGAGCTATTTGCGATTAAAATTTTAACCTGAAAGCGCCATTCTACGCATGAAGCACAAAGGCAGTGGAATGCAGGAATATAATATCTTAAATTAGATTTAAAGGAAATTCGAAAGGACAGACTTGCCCTTGTATAAGATTTTCCTTTTAATAGTTTCAAACAGCAATCAGTGCATTTTATGCTTGGACTCGGACACCATTTTCATTACTTATGCTTGCCTCTAATTCGTCAAAACGTATCACATGCACAAAAATATCGTTGATTGATCGCAAATGATCAGAAACGGGGTACGATTCTGTTTCCATACCGTTGTTTGCTCGCTTTCGCATTGCTACTTATCATCAACAAGACTTAACAATAGGAAATTTTCTATCTCTTGCGTCTTGTTTGCGATCGTCAGTGATTATCGCCAATTGGTTGGGGACGAACGTAAAAGGTGTTTCCATTTATGCAAACTGTTTGTGATCAAGCTCTCGGAAGGTGCTTGGGTTGGTTTGGGACGTGCATATAATAACAGCAGCCGAGAAGTTCCGCACAATTTCACACGTGATTAATTGTTCGTAACATGGCGTGGGGAAACGCTAATCCGCATTGGTTTCCTCGTCAGTTTTCTTTTTTTTGCAACTTATTTTGTAAGGCAGTAAATTCCATAGAATCCTCTCACAGTTTCTGTTGTTAGTTTCTATTCTCTTCTTGTGCTTTATCCATAAGAAGTAATTTTCATTTTTGTTTTCGTCCAGAACTCCACTGCTTCACAATACTTACTAGTCCCAAGGGCTAGTGGAAGCTCAAAATCTACTACTGCCTCTGGCAGCTGCTATACGGTCCATGTGTGACCTTGGAGCACAGGTTACAGCCAGCTGGAATTAGCTGCATATTGGTTTTTTGCTGAGGGGCGAAAACCGGAGAAAAACTCTCGGAGCAGAGAAGAGAACCAACACAAACTCAACCCACTTATGGCGTCGGGTCCGGGAATCAAACCTGGGCCGCATTGGTGGGAGGCGAGTGCTCTCACCACTGCGCTATCCTTGCTCCACTGTTTGAAAGTGCTCCCTCCACCAGTGCATCTCCCGTTCTGCTGACCTGAGCAAAATGCCTTCTTTGTTTCTCACTGGCTTACATGTATTCTGGAACCTCCCACTTAGCTTTCTGGTGATCTCGTACAAAGTCCTTGCATCACCTCTCTTTCCAACCTCCTCAGCTCTCTCAGCTTCTGATTCCACATACACCCTCCTCTCTGTCTTACACCTCTTCTTCACCTCCCTATTCAGCTCTTGGTACCTTTGGTTTGCATCTGCAACATGCCCTTTCTAAATCTAACAGTTTGTCTTTTGTTTATAGGCTGAATCACAAGTTTCGTCATTGACAAAAGAGTTGCAGCAGCTTGAAGATGAGCTAGATGCCGCAGAATCTCGCTTGGGAGCAATAACAGAGCAATTGAAGCAGGCTGAAAGCCAAGCCGATGAGAGTGAACGGTCAGTTTGCAGCGCATGTGTATTAGAACACAATTTTTTATGCAGTTGGTTTTAGTAGGAGAGCAGTTTGTATTCAGTAGCTTCAGTATTTCTTGTCAAACTTTATAACATGTGAAAGAAAAAAATAACAACAGAGGTCAGGGTTAGGGTTAGGTACAGATGTACAGTACCATGCAAAAGTATATTGAAAGTCTTTACTCCAAAACTCAATCTGCAATCCTTGATGTTTTCAAGAATCAAGGATCGAGTTTGGGGGCTTGAGTGTTGAGATTAGAGGATTGAGCTATAAGATCAGACATTTAGAGGTGAAAAATAACTTCTTGAAAGTGAAACAGTAGCGATAGACAAAAGCTATTGACAAGCGGCCTCCTTATTTGCAGACACACAGTATCAAAATAATCTACTGTATGTGCGATTTTTTTTGTAATCACTGCTCATGTTTTCTAGACTTCAGTGTTTATAACTACTGAATTACGAGAATGCTATTCATAAACAGCCCTAATCTGGATACTGAAAAATTATTGGAAACACAGTCATAACATTGAGAATGATCTTCGGTAAACTGTAAGCAGAAAGCGGCGGCTGAAGTCTTCAACCAATTATACCAAATGTAAACAAACTTGAACTTAAATTCAAGTCTGAAAGTTACATGATACTGTGCGATACAAAAATTTGAAACATTTTAATTTATCTCCAACTGATTCATGTGCTGTCAACTAAGTTCAGATGCTTTGAGTATTCTCCTCGCTGCCATACATGATGGCTAATTAATTATTCAAGTTGAAATCAACAATGCAGGCACAAAGCAACCAATCAATGTCAAAACTTACAATGCTACACATGTACAATCGATTGTAGTTAAACACATGTTGTTCAAAAGTTCGAGAAATAATTGAAAAAGAATTAAACAAGAGAATTTCTGACGAACATGCAAAAAGATGGAAGGCTACATGTACAGTAAGGTAAAACCTGTAAAATAGACCTGGGGTCAATTTAATAAAACTTTTACACGTGTAATTTACAGGTGTAGCCATTGTTTTAGACTCTGAGAACAATGGCTACACTTGTAAATTACACGTGTAAAGGTTTTATTAAATTGACCCCTGAAGAGACGCATGAAAAATTAATAACGCAAAAACTTCTTTGTTTTCTCCACTCGAGAGTCTTGAAAATTGTCTCGAAAGCCCTTGAACCTCTTGAAGCAATGTTTCGTGGATCGACTGTCAACTTACTTTTGCACAGTACTGTATCCCTTTGCAGGGCTGCAAATAACAGTTGGTCATCAGACATTGACGGACCAATATTTGCTTATGTCCGACAAAATCTTAACTGTGATCGGTCATTATGCCTATTCTTAACCCTTTCTTTTAGAGTGAGGAAAGTTTTGGAGAACAGAGGTCAAGCTGATGAAGAAAGAGTAAGCATTGATGAGTGGTTTTTGTGTTCAACTTGGTGACCCCTTACTGTTGTTTTACTCCTGAAATTTTATCCAGAATGCCATGATTAATGGTTAATATAAGACCACTTTTTCTTTGCTGTCTAGTCAAGCCAGTTTGAACTAAGACTCCAAGAGGAATGTGAGCGTGCAGATAGAGCTGAAGCTGAATATGAAGAGGTCAGTAAACACCATAGTGTTAAATACATGTAGGCATGTACAAAGCCCTAAGCTTTACTTTCCCTGTCTGGTGCTAAAAAAGGGAAGATGCAAGAAATGGAGAATCTTCACGAACTTTTTGTAAAGGCAATCAGGCATTAGCATGATCTCTGGATTACTCTGAAGAATAAAATATGACATATAATTATTATGCTTAATTTCTTATCTGGCATGGCGTTGGGCATTTGTTTCATTCTTCCTTTTCTTTTGCATGTGTTTGTCGTTGTAGCATTATAAGCACTGTTTGCATGTGTGCCACTAGCCATTTGGCATTATGGCATTGGTGCTTAGTTTGAGGCATGCAAAATTATTCACTTTGCTTAGCATATGGGATGTTCAGCATAGTTTGGGCATTTTGTTGTTTTCCCATGAAGCATTTTACAGCATTATGGGTAGATGTTGTGGAAGCCTTTTTTTTTGTTACTTGTTTTTAAGCATCCCCCACCCCACTCTCTACATATCTTTCCCTGTACTCTATCTGTGCGTCGGAGACTGAATATGGGGGCCAATGGCAGCGTAATGAGATTTGCCATTTCTGCCAAGGGGTGGCTAGCGACATGGAGGTAACCTATACTTCTGGTTCACTAACTTAGACCATTAGCATGTTTTGTAGTACATCCCTTTGTGGTGCATTGCCCTATCTATATAGAACTGGCACTGTGGATGGGTTTTAAGGGCTTTGTTCTTTTTCTACATATGGTATTGGTTTATGACTTATTTATTGAGCACTTGGCGTTGGTATTTTATGAGCTTAGTAGTCTATCACTTTTTGGGTCGTTCAGTGCTGCCATCTCTTATGGCCCATATGGTGTTATACATCTGGGGGGTGTGTGATGGTTACTAGCGTACTGCTGTACAACATAAGTTTTTTGCTGTGCCCTACCATCCTTGTGCTTATAGGCTTTTAAGTTAGCGGTCACTCGCCCATACTAAGACTCACCTGGTTCACAGCAGTATACCAGTCCATGGTTCAACAGTACAGCTGCTGGCTGCATGGAGCATGGCAGGGCTTAGCAGTTGTCTGGGCATTGGTTGCACACTGATTGGCAGTTGGTGGTTCACTATTGTATTGGCGTACTAGCTTAATGTTCTTTGGTCGCTGTACTAGCTCATTAGCATACTTGGCATACCAGCTCAGTTACTCCTTGCTGGTTATTGGTTTACTAGTGTTTAGAGTTAGGGTTAGGTTACTTCCTTCCTTTTTTCCAAAAAAATTAATGAAGAGTACCAGTGAAAGTCAAAGATTGCGTATGAGCAGTTCTTGCCAGTAAATCCAACCATGTAGCCACTTTAATTAAATATTATTATGTTTGTTTGCTTCTTTATGGAGATTGCCAGTAGGATCAGTACTCTGGAATCTGAGTTGGAAGAAACCGAATCTCGGGCAGAGAGTGCAGAAGAGTGAGTGTTCATTTCATTCAAGTCCATAGTTTTAGTTGGGACTCAAGATATGAACCTCGCTTACACTCTTTTGTTTTCTGAATTGCAGGCAAGTCAAAATTCTGGAGGATGAAGTTAATGTGGTCGGAAACAATTTGCGCAGTTTAGAAGTTAGTGAGTGTGAGGTAAGATTGAATCTTTTCTAAAAAATCTGATACAAAGCTTTAACATATGTTCTTGACAAGCATTTTTTTCACAAACGACCACACCCATTATCACCAAAAAATGAAGGCCTCGAAAAGGCTTCGTCAGTAGATGAAAATAGTTCTAGTAGTGACAGTAAATTTATGTATTTTTTACAAATGCTTAAATCTCTTTTGTTCCCAAAAGTGGTTTGTGGACTAGTCTCTTCACCATAATTTATGTGGAGGGTTACACATACATGTAGTCCAGTCTGTCTCCTATCTTAGTCAAGTGGACTTTTTCCAGAAAAAATTGTAGTAACTATAGTAGTGTTTTTTTCTTCAAATGGGAGTTGAAGTTTGGTTGGGCTTTCTTTAACTCTAGGCAAGCAAAAGAGAGCTTGATTATGATGAGAAAATCAAGAAACTTGAAGAGGAATATGCTCAGGTCAGTTTGAACATTGTGGTAATATCGTTAACATTTTGTGGAAAATATTTTCTGACTAAGTAAGGTATCCATGGGTTCTTTAAAATAATTGTTTTGATTAGACACATTGTAAATTAAATTAACCCTAACCCTAACCCATCACAGTTGTAAACAACAGGGAAACATTGACCCATTTACTGTGCAAGTTCTATAAAAGTTGTGTGATATTCTTTTGCTCCCAGAGGATCATTCTCTGTGAAAACTTTCAAGCATAGTAACCAGTTATCATAATGTTTTCATAGTATCTGTTGATGTTTAGTAAAAACAGACTTATTTCGGGGTTTGGGGTTATTATGGCATTTTTCTTCGGTGATATTCTTGTAGATAATAATTAATTCTATAATTAAGTTACTTTTAAAGGAAAACAATGAATTATTTGAGTACAACATGCAAGAAACTTAAGAATGTTGGGCGTGTGAAAAACTAACAGCAGTGTTAACTGAAGTAACAACCCCAAATGTGCGAAACTATCAAGGGCATCTTCCATTCATCAACTGTAGTTTCTCTTCTGAGAAAAACATAAATTGGAAAGAAACTTATTATTTTTCGCATTTCACACGCTAAATCTCTAATCAAATGTTGACACAAAAGTCACACTTTCGTGCGCTCAAAAACAGACACTGCTGAAACATGGGCTCAACTGTAATAACAGCTATTTTCCCCGGGTAAGTAAGGGATACATGTATATCAATTTATTAAATTCTCAACCTCAGATAATGCATTTCTTGTGCTCTGATTGTTTCACTCAATCTCGGTTATCAGCTCATATACCTTAGTTTGACCTTATATGGTAACTGATTGCGATTTGCGTTGCTAAACTGTTCTTTTCTTCATAAGTATCTTCGATTTTGCGCTTGTTGGATATGAGACTGGTTATAGCCAACTCGCTACACACCTCATTGGCTATTATTTTACCATCTCATATCCAACACGCACTCATGAAATAATTCTTAAGTAGCTGGGATTAGCTCAACTGCTTTTCTCCCTGATTGGTGAACTGAGTTCCTTGCCCCTCTTCCAATTTGTTTGCAGGCTGAAGAGCGAGCCACAGCTGCTGAAAGTAAAGTTACGGATTTGGAAAAGGAGATTGATGAACTTGAGGGTAACCCTTTCTTTATTTGTTTCCAGAGGGAGAGAGGGAGGTGGCATCATTAGCTGTGTTAATTTTACCAAATATTTTTAATTTCTGTTACTTTATTTACAATTTTTTTTTCATTCCATGGAGTGTACATGTAATTACATGTTTGTGTTTGCCTTTAATTATTGCACTTGTGCTCTCCTAATCAACTTCTTTATCTGTTTTGCTTCATGTTATTATAAAAATAATTTTCATTTGTTTACCAAGGGGGGGGGGGCATTGTATATGCATTTGATGTGTTTCTGTGTGATGCATATAAAATTTTGTACTTACCTTGGGTCACAGAAGTCCCTTGTGATGCATTTTTTTCTGCTTGTGATTTCACAAGGATTTCCTAATCTTGGTTGACTTTATTTAATTAAGCAGATCAGGTCAAGGTTTAGATGACCTTCTATTGTTAACATGTGGGCCAGTAGCACCTTGCCCACAGGTAGTCGTCATCTTCTCGTCTCCCAGCATGGCTGGTCAGAGGGTTGCCTTGTCACCCATAAAGACTCTTAAGCAAGACCTTTCAAATTGCTGATGAGCATGAGCATATGTTAACAGCCAATATGCAGGAGACCTAAACAGTACTTCCTCAACCCTTTTATGCTCACCACCTTGTTGACAGCTTTAGTACAGGCACATTATTAAAATAAATACAGACAGGATATTCTTCTGGCGGCTTCTCTACCAAACCCAATGCGAAGGGTATTGTTCTGCTTTCCCAACCTCGTTCCCAGTGTCTCTCTTCTCTACCTCCATTGGAGGCAGAGAAGAGAGACCCTGGGAACGAAGTTGCTGCATTCCTTGGGACACCATTGGCCCCAGTTGTTCAAACGATGTATAGCGCTATCCTGCTGGATAATGATACATGTAGTATATTTTTCATTTATTTCACAGTATACTTTTCATGCATATCGTTGCTCATCATGTCAGAAATGATGATAGATGTGTATATGTTATCTGTTTAACAGCTGATCTTGACAAAGCCAAGGAAGACTATGCGAAGGTCAAAGAAGAACTTGATACGACAATGCAGGAACTTAGTGAGATGTGAGAGATCAAGAAAAGGCATCACTGAATCTTCTTCTTCATTAATTCTTATCAAACTTCATATAGAAATATAAACACTACAAATTGAGTGATTAGTTAAGCTGTTATTTTTTGTAGGACATGTTCACAATGGTATCATTCCAGCACAAGTAACAGGATACTTCAGGTCTTTCACGTTTCATGCTAATTAGCACTGTTTTGGTTTGCCCTAAAGGTAACAAACAAATAGATAAAGCGAAACCCCGCGAATTCTGTTATTTGTAATTGAATGGTGCAGTCGTTAAAAAGATACCCGTATTTTGGCTGATTTGCATGCAGTGCAGGAAATTTTTTTGCATGATATACAAACACGAGTTAACTTTTGTTTGTTTTCACATTACTTGTTTGATGCTTAACAGTTGAGTTACCCAAAACGACTGTCCCAGAACTAAAATTCTGTTCACAAGCGATAATCTTGTTCCTGTATTGATCTGCATTAGCATCGTTGACAGTCTATCTTGCCAGACGGAATCTAGTGTTCTGTTTATCTTGTGTTTTATTTTGTTTTGCCATGACAACTTTTTAGTGTTTGCGTTAAGGCTCTAATGGTGTAGTTAGTTTGTTTTAAAAATTCTTCATCGTAAATGGAATAAAATTTTTATGTCATCCAAGATTGTCTTTGGACAAAATTATGAAACCTTGCGTTGTCCAGTAATATCGTGTTGTCCAGTGTGGACCCAATTCCATTAGTAGGGCCAACGCTCAAATGGTTTACATGGGTAGAAATTTAGCACTTCACATTACCCTCCAATAGTTAATTCTGTTGAAATGTAAGTGCTACACGGCCGACGTTTGCAAAAACGTAACCATCCCTGTAGTTGTCCAGTAAGAATTTTGCAAATGCTTTGCTGAAGTTTCCATTGACTCTTGAGCAATCACTCTCTCGATGAACAAGGGTAGAATAGCCAGGGAGCAAAACTACGCAGCAAGGGCTCTGTATGCCAACTCAGTTAGGAATGTGATGGCGATGTGACGGAATTTGTGCAGATTGTTGTATGACACTCCCGTACGACCAACAATCCATCCCGGCTGCTACGAAAGACTTGAGTCATATGGGTCATAGCTACAGTCAAGCCATTGCTCATAAAATTTAAATTTATATTTGATATTAATTCATTCTCAAATAGAATCTCTTCATGGCTGCGGGTGATGCCCTCCAGAGAACACGATGTTAAATACCGGAACATTTTCCTTGAAATTGAATCATTTCCAGGGATGGGGGAGGGTCTTGAGGCAGACATACCGCTGAGCCCAAGCAACTATCGTCCCAAACTGAAAAGTGACTTAACATTGCGCGTGTTATGGCATACCTAGGCTTACACAATCTCTTCCCCAGAGACCGCTCTTCCCGGGCTGCTTTTCTTTTGTTCAGCACGAAGAACACGGACTCTGGCCACTTCCAAGGCAGAAGTCCGCAAATCACGGACTTCCGGCTCGTCTACGCACGCTCAGAAATTTGAAACAACAATGGTTATACAATACAATACAATACAATACATACTTAATTGACCGCTCCCCATAGGGGCTTTTCAGGGCCAATGGAACACAACGAAACGACAGAACAGAACAACAACAACAACTGTTAAGAATCCCAACTGGCCGGATGCAAACCAGTTGGCTATTTACAAGTGCAGCTAGGAAGTTGAACCAGGGACTACCAGGATCAAATTCAACGAGTGGTTAGCGTGGGTCTTGAACCCGGGATCTCCGCCCTAACCACTGGGCCGCACTGCCTCCTCCAACGGTTACAAAAATGGACCTTCACTACGACTGCGCATAAATTGGGAGTGGCCAGAGTCCGTGTTCTTGGTGCTGACCAAAAGAAAAGCTGACTCAGGGGACGAGATTGATGCTTACAGTGAAGAGATATCTTGACATTCTTTCACTCTCCTTTGTTTTTTCCCTCTCTTTTTGTTGAGAGGTTTCTTGGGTATTTGTTGGTGGAAGCAGTTTTTTTAAAACTAAGTTTGGACGGCAACTGAAAAAGCCATGCAAAAACCGTACGTCTTGTCTTTAAACACTTTCGTCTCTAAAACGAACTCGGTGACCATGAATTTGTATTGCTGGGAAGTGATAGCGGGCTAAGAGGAAACCCTCTGCCATTCTAAAACAAATTCACTGGAGCTGATTCAGAGCCACCTTATGATTGTCCAAATTTTATGGCAGTCGCGAAGTAGACCTTGTTGACCATTTCATCTCAAGGCCGGTTTACAAGGTACGAGTTATCGGCCCGACGGCGTTTGATCGCAAATCTTGCGTGTATTTGGACAGCCGATTAACGACCGATTCATGGGAATGAAAATCGGTCCGATTCAAAAAATCTGTTGCACTGCAGCTGATTTTTATGATTGGCTATTGTGAAAACACCCTCGAAAAATACGGTACAGGGTTTACTCGGAGAGTAAATATAGCTCTTGTTTTGACAGATGGAAATGGAACAGAATTGCCCCCAGCCCCCAAAATCAAGAAGGACAAAATGCACAATTTTCCCATCATCGTTGTAAGTGGGAGGGGTGGTCTCAATTTTCCAGCAGGAGCCAATTACTTGGAGCTTTCATACGTTTCGTACCCTTGAATCAACCCTGTCCCGTGTATTTTTCTTTTTAGAGCTGCTCTATTTTGAAATACCTTCGTATTTCGGGTGTGCTGCACGTGACGTAATCAGTGAATGACCCGTAGGCCTCTTATGATTGGATATTGTGAACGCACCCACGAAAACTACCCTGGGAGGTGCTTCTAAAAATAAAAAGATACGGGACAAGGTTGACTCAGAGGTTTAATGTGGAAGATGGAGGCTCCGTTCTGTTTTTCATTTAATCTGTTCAAGCCGGATTGTAGCTTTGCTCAGGCTCCACTTACGTTGTACAATTAGCAGGTCTGGGGGCCGCCCTTCACCGTGAGAGCACCATATCTCGTTCCCAGGGTCCCACTGCTGCTTAATTAAGGCGAGAAGACAGCAGACCCAATCATGAGCTTGAAGAACATCTTTCTTTGTTCAGAAACGGTCTGCGTTGGGTGGTATCGTTTCAGAAACTCCCGAATGGGATGAGGATATTTATCACTTTCAAAGTAACATGCATTTCGTCCGAAGTCAACAACATTCAGACTTTCAAACCGGAATAACTTTATCTTCCAATCAAAATTTTGAGGGGATTTTAGATTTCTTGTAAATGTCATGTAAACTGTCGATGTCCTGTATACGTACCCATTTGGAACAACGTATGTGTTATTTACTTTTCCATACTATAGCCAAGTGGGGATAAGTATCCACAACCTTTCCTATGTGACCACGCCTTTGTCGCATCAGAGCAGATTTATTGACGAAAAAGGAGATCTAGGTCTTCAGTAGTAATTTTTATTTCACGAGAGCTCGCCTTGCTGAGGCGTGTTAATCGCGTGACTAAAAATTTAGAAATGTCACCTAAAGGTCAAGGAAAGAGCAACAGACCTTACTTGCGTTTTATACTCGATTTTCTGTTTCCAGGTCACCAGGATTCGATCAAGAATGGAGAAAAAAGAAATACGGAAAAATTTTGCACCTAATAAACTTTGATTTTAAAATCAAAATCAGATTGATTGCTTGCAACGTCAATTTGTAAACGTGAACAGATAAATAAAAACTAACAGTCATCAAGAGGATACATTTTAGTAACGTCATGCCATGTAAACGTCTTACCTAAAAAAATTCTTATTAAGATAGAGTTCGGATTATGCCATTTCAGTTACTCAAAAATTGCTTTCGATGGAGGATCGCTATGATGATGGGAGGACTTTGATAATACTCAAACAGAAGAACTTGTCAGAGGACTACCATTGGGACTTTCACAGTTTTAGCATATTTTGAATTCCATATTGCCCCCTTATATAGTATTTCTAAACAAAAACAAAATCAGTTAAGAATCACAGCTTGGCAGTCACTCCGGTTTTTTTTTGTGCTTGTGGTCTGTGTCGTTTCTAAGAGCTGATTTTGAAAACGATATTTCCACAAAAAGTTAAATGGAGACCATTAGAAAAAAGCTCACTCTTCTTCGAATAACTCTCGACGACAAAGAACAAAGGGCTACACAAGCAGAGCGTGAACTTCAAAAAGAAGAAGAGAGGAACGAAAAGGTATAACTTGCTGTCACTGGGTTTTATGTTCCGTACATTAGGATGTCTATATATTTGTCGTAAAAATCATTAGCTTGCAGAGGAAAATGTCGTCTATTTATTGCTTTAGTAGTTCAGTCGATGAGGCAGCTTTCCTAACAATCAATGGCAATAATTGTTGTATGCTGTTACACATTGCTTTTCAGGCCCTGAAGGAAGTCCAACAACTCACTGATGAATTGCAAAGAATTGAGGACCAGTTGGACGCAGCGGAATCGCAATTGGCTGACATTAACTTGCAGCTGGAACAAGATGAAGCTCAAGCGGACGAAATTGAAAGGTAACATTTTTGAAATTTTTTCACAATTCCTGACATCCTTCTTCCAGCAATTTAGCCTGTTCAGCAACTAGAGCAGCAGTGATCTCACAGAACGCACACTTTTACCACGTATACAAGGTAAAGTGTTGGTAATTAAGAAGATTTTTTCTCGATATTTGTGAAATTCCTGCGTTTTCTTTTTAACTGAACACATGGAAAGTATGTATGTACAGTGAGCACTGTGTATTATACAGAGCAATCCTTGATTTCTTGTCACCCATTTTCTTCACTTTCTCATTTAGAACAATTTGTTTAAAGTGTTTTCCGCCTTAACTTTTTGTTCAAACGAAATTGGGGCACATTTTGAACAACAGAAGTTTTAGTTAAGTAATGTCGTGACTTCACAGTCACGGCTCTAACTGCAACCTGTGGATATGGGTCACACCTTAAAAGAATTTTCAACAAAAATCGCGCACGCCTTAATTTGTTTTTGTTAAGTTGCGAAGCTGCTGCAGTGTCTATGCTTTGTAACTTTAAAGTTAAATTCTTTTTTGACTTGACTTTTTTAATAACTATTCTTTTCTCGACCATGCTTTCAGCTAGAAGCGGATTAATTTTTGGCTCGGCGGGCACAACAAAACTCAGTTGAACTAATCAGTGACAATCGAGTTCGACTTGACCTCCTGCACTGTTTTCACAACGGGCTATTAACACATGTAATTATCAATGGCTCCAGTCATTATGGTCCGTTGAACTGCACTGTATGTCATGGCTCTATTGGATAATACGTTTACAGGCAATCCCATAAACCCTTTACCATCTAACAGCATCTGACTTTGTAATGATCCTACCGGTATTCTTTGAATCAATTTAGAACAAAGAACAAAGCAAGAAACGATATAGCGTAAAGTAATTTTGAATTTTTTTGTATTACTTTTCGGCTGGCCAAACTACAATGACAATTATTTTATGTTGTGGCTAGGACGTAATCGCATAAATATGTCATGTAAATTGACACTCAAATTTGAAATAGAGCGAGTTTCAATAGATTTTATTCACGATAGCCGCCATGTTGGATTTGCCTTTATCATGCAAATTAGCTACACACTTCTGAGGGGGCAAACAACACAAGTTCGAGAGGTTATAACGAACATCTTATCCACACAGATGATCTGTTTCACGTTCATTGTATGTTTATCACCTAAGTAGTAAAATAGAATGATTACACAAGTTACTTCGATGTTTTTTTAGTCAAAAATGAGCAGATAACGAAGTAGAAAGTCAAAATGTCGGAGGCAATCAAAAGATATAAAATTACTATGAGGTACTTAACGCTAAATTTTAAAAAGTACTTTTAGCAATGTAAATTCAATATTTCGGCGAACCGATTTTCGACAATTTGCCTTTATTCCAATGTTTGCCCCCCAGCATAACTCATGGCTAATTTGCATGACAATTTGAAAACCAACATGGCGGCTATCGTGAATAAGGGCTATTGAATGTCGTAAAACCAAAACCAAAGTAATTACTTTGGCCAATCAAAAAGGACGGAGACAATCCCGTAAACCAATCAAAACTCGGAAGAAATTACCCGTAGTCGACGCAAAGCGCGGGAATATGTGCACGCGCAAGTCACGATTGGTTTTGGTTTCACTTCTGATTGGTTGACAAAATGGCGCGAGAACATTGAACCAATCACTGAGTGAAGTAATACAAAACCAATGTAATTCACTAATTGCTTTTGACACTCAATTAAAAACCGCTCTAAACCATCCAAAATTAAAGGTAATCAAGGAAATCAGGCGGCCTTGTGCGGCAGAGTCAAGTTTACCGAAATTGTTCGACTATTTGTTACGTAGATCGTTATCACATAGCCATACTTTGTAATACTCGACATAAACAAAAGTTATGACTTCTTTTACCGATTGAGTCTGTAAAATGGAGAATATATTTTTTCGTGGTGTTTGTATTTCATGCTACGACGGTGTTGATTAAATTAGTCGTTTTGGTTTACCCTATGCTGCCTTAGTTAAAAGTTCATAGTTGGTCGTTGCAGTAACCAGGGGCTGATTTAGGGAGGGGAGGTAAGGTGCTGCACTCCCCCCCCCCCCTTTTCTCCCTGTATATTTCAGTGCAAATAAAATGAAACTGACCGATTTTTCTTAAGTTGTACTACTGTAAGCAATATTTGTACCCGCAACCCGCAACGCTCTAGAGCGGTTTTCAAATGAGTGTCGTAAAACCAAAACCAAAGTAATTACTTTGGCGAATCAAAAACGACGGAGACAATCCGGTAAACCAATCAAAACTCGAAGTAATTACTCGTAGCCGACACAAAGCGCGGGAAAATGTGCACGCGCGAACCACGATTGGTTTTGGTTTCACTTCTGATTGGTTAAGAAAATGGCGCGAGAACTTTCAACCAATCACTGAGTGAAGTAATGCAAAACCAAAGTAATTCACTAATTACTTTCGACACTCAATCGAAAACCACTCTACCAACCAATGAAAAGGAAAACCAAAACCAACGGCGATTTTCCCGCGCATTGAGCAAGTTACATGGAATTGCTCCGAATTTGGATTGGTTCGTTGTGCTGTTTACACGTGCTGTGATTGGTCGAAGTAATTACTTTGGTCACTCAATTGAGCAGTGTAACATCTGTGTCCTAACTTCTTTCATTTTATAGAGTGAGGAAAGTTCTGGAAACTAGAGGACTGGCAGACGAGGAACGGGTAATTATAGAATCAAGTTATGGATTGTTGTCGTCTTTGAAAATAAAGAGTTAAAGCAAGTACAACGAAAAGACCAACGAACGTGCTTCTTAAGAATATGACTTAGAGCTAGAGTGTTTTATTATTATTCCGTTTGGTTCCCGAATGGAGGCGGTTTAAAGTAAAGGTTGAAAATGAACGGTCCATTGCTACATGCATGCACAAGAAGTCGTCAAAACCTATAATTTTTTCCATTTTGGGTCTCTTTCATAGAACAGTAAAGAAATGTGTGTTGTGGGTGCAGCACCACTATTTATCCTCTTTTAACCAATAAATTTCTTGCTTTGCCGCTGCAGTCCGTCTTAACTGCCAATTTTGTTTGTGTGCACAGATTTCGCGACAGTCTCTCGCATGCACGTGTCCGTGAAAGCCCATGAAATCCCATGAAATAACATTCTCAACTCTCATGCGCATGCGATCTTTATCCGAATGTCACAGTGACAAATTTATCCTTTTCACAGCAAGCTCACTACGAGGCTAAATTAGAAGCGGAAAGGGCAAGGCACGAGGCCGCAGAAGCCGAGATTGAACAGGTAACAATTTAAAATCCATGGCTGTAGGAGATGTAAATGTACCTTCCTAAACGGTAGGTTTAGAAGACCATGTTTTTTGTCAACTTCTCGTTTTAGT
Source organism: Montipora capricornis (assembly GCF_036669925.1). Lineage (NCBI taxonomy): Eukaryota > Metazoa > Cnidaria > Anthozoa > Scleractinia > Acroporidae > Montipora > Montipora capricornis. The sequence goes on along the minus strand of NC_090884.1, from coordinate 2,318,612 downwards.
TGCACTCCGCCTTTGTAATCAGAGTACAAGTTTTCACATTACTTGTAGCTGGCTTTGCTTTACTGTTTCTTTTTACTGGACTTTGTTTTCTTTGTATTTTTTTTTTTTTTTTTGTATTTTATTTATTTTTTGTCTACTTATTACAACAAAATAAAATACAATACAATACCAGTATTAGATTAAAACCGAAAGAAAGAAACATACACTTAACAGGTACAAAAACTAAAAAAACAAAAAGATGAATTAACAAGGTTACGAAGGCCAAGGGAATCGATATATGTTACGAACGATATAGCAGATGAAATTTTAAAAGACAGAAAAAGAACAACAAACCTTGAAGGAAGTATAAGTGGGAGTGAGGGTTCCCACTTTTCATAATGAAATTTTAGTTTACTGTTTTCTCTCGCAATAAAACGTTCTATGTTGTGAGGGTTCTTAATTTTTGCTATTAGCAAAGGTGCAGATAAAGGTGATTTGCTTATTTTAGAACAATATAGAAAAAATTTGCTTTCTAGGATTATATAATTTGACAAGATGTTATGAACTTGCACGTCTTGAATTCAAAAAAAAGAGATCCGAGATCTGGAGAGGTCTTCTTCATTTAAGTTTATCTCCGAAAGTGGAGCATACTTCATTTAGAAACGATTTGACTCTCGGGCCAGAAAAAAAGAAAATGTTCCAAGGTTTCCACAACATCTTCACAAAAATAACATAGAGGAGATTCGAATTTCTTAAACTTAAAAAGCTTTTTCTTAAACTTAAAAAGCTTTTTTATCAATCTTCTATCCTTTCTTTTCTTTTCTATAAGTGTACTGTTTTCTCTGTATTGCATTCAGTTAGAAGGCCAACTCGCTGAGGCAGAGGAAGAACTTGATGAACTGGAAAGTCGTGCTGAGGACGCGGATGAGTAAGTTTGGTTATATGGTGTAATACAGTATTCATAACACTTAACACTTTTATCAAAATGATCGAGCTCTGGTTTTTTGCTTAGACGAGTGAAGGAATTAGAAGAAGAAGCCAATCTGGTTGGAAACAGTCTGCGTTCATTGGAAATAAACCTTGCCGAGGTATGCCGTTTTTGCTTATAGTACTACGAAGGCCATACTCGAGAAGTATCGAAAACGGATACCTAAGCTCAAAGCAACCGAGATCGAAAACGAAGCACCCTAGAAAGCTAACCGTTTTAAAATCGGTGCTTAATTTCAATAACCGCACAACCTTATTAGTCTTATATCTACAGTCATAAGGTCTAAGCACAAATTTTACAACGGCACACTTGATAAGTTTCTTCGTTCTTTGCTCTCCTTTGTACGAGTACTTTGTTTTCGATACCGTATCTGCACTAGGCTCCCAGATAGTCGGGAAAACGAATACAACTTCCTGGGAAAAGCGAGTGGGGGCTTCAGTCGAGGCGAGGCACCCAAGCCCCCACTCATTTTTCGCACGCATTTTTTCCTCTTTCCCTACCATCTGGGAGCCTGGAACAGGCTATAGCTGCACATTCGCGGGCGACCACGTGGCTTAAAATAAAACAAGGATCAAGATGTGCTGCGTGGTTGTAATACCCAAACACAGAAAGTTGTCAATAAAGGATCGTGAGGTTCCTCAAAATAAATGTCGGTCCAGGAAATAAAGAAGTCTTTCCTCTTCTGTATACAAGGCTCTGGTTATACCTGTTTTGGATCATCCTGCTCCACTCTGTCTGGTTTCTTCGTCACAGTCCGACATAACTAAAAGCATTGACGCCCTCGAGTGAGTCCTCAAAGCCTCGAAGTAGTAAGTTCTCCCATTGACATTCATGGACTCTTCATACGAAAAAAAATCGAAAATGCTTGATTTGACTATTGTTGAATTGAATCAATGACGTTTTACTTATCTCCGCTAGATTTCTAAGAGACTATGGATTCACCGGTCTTAATCATGTTTTTTCTTTGAATTTTGCTCTTTGGTTTTAAAATTAGAACGGAGAAGGAATCATTTGTTTCAGTTAAGACAACCAAGAGCTGAAGTTAATTGCTATTTACTGGGCTGCCATATGCCAATCCAGTCAGAAAACGAGTTAAATTTAGTCGTTTCCTTTTTTTCTTTTTTTTTTCATGTCCGGAAAAGTCTTTCCTGTCAATCCCCTGCTAAGTGGTGTCTTTGTGCATGGAGATTTTGATAGGTTTCAGGGGGTAGTAGAAATACGTAGATTTCGCTGGTGGGCACAGTAGAATATTTAATAATCCTGCAATGGGGGAGAAGGCAAAACGCGGAGCCCTACTCCATGGAGTACCCTATGGACTACCCAAATGGAGTACCCTAAAAATACTATTTCGAATGAGTACTGTTGATCAATGTGTAAGCAGCATCTCAAATAGTGCTTACTTAAGCCTCAACACCCATTTTAAACAGCGTTGTTCAACAATATTTAAGTCTAAGCACCTATTTTAAAAAGGTATTTTTAGGGCTCCAGGTTTTGTCCTGTCCCCTGCAATGGCATCAAAGTCATTGAAACACAAATGGCGTTTTGGTGGATCTTTAAACAAATATGCCTTATAGAACATCAATTGGATAAACAAGACAGGCGGTGAAAAATAAATATCTCGAATCTCAAAAGCGACGAGTAATGGACTTCCACAACAATCTTTCGCCCGTCGAGCCGAAATCAAAGTGAGCAGTATTTCTAATATTTTATCAAGTGTGCTGTTATGTACAACACTGAAACCAAATGGAAAATTCTCTGGTAACTTATGGGTTCAACAAAGACAGAGAAGGAGTCGAACACCTTAACTGGATCTGTGATCTCTGTTGTCTGGCTATTTGTATTTATTTGAACTCAACTCTGTACAGTCTTCAGGTAAAAAAATAATTGGAAAGGTGACAGCCAAGAATTATTTGAAAGAAGCTTGTCGACTAAGGCAAAGGTTCTTCAGGAAAGGGTTTGACCCTGAAATTTATTTTGTTGCACATGGTAATTTGACACGATTGATTTTCTTGTCTTCACGCACGCAATGAAATAGGAAGGGTTTTTTTCCTCTGATAGCAAATATGTTGTTTGTTTCAATAATATTCGAGCTTAACAAATTTGCATACATGCGTTGAAATGTGATACGCGAGGAGACAGGAATTTTTTCTCTCTGACAAATGATTTTGTCGTTATAGTGTAAAATGAAGTTTATTTGGGAAGCCAACAATATTTCTTTAACTAATTCGCAAGTCTCTGTTTTTGTATCTCATAGATGTTTTTAGATTTTCAATTACATGGCCGCTCAATTCAACCTCGCGATTGTGTAAATAGTTCACCCTGAAGTCAAAATAGATACGTTTCTCAGGAAACCGACAAAGAAGGCTTCCTGACCCGACAGATGAAATGTAAATATTCAGTTCAATATTACAACAAAATAAAAAAAACCAAAGACAGAAGTTTGTTGGCTAAAAAGTACGTTGTTTTACTCAGAAAACGACGAACGATCAACATTCTTTCCCGTAGTTCATTTAGTTGACACAAGCTGATCACGTGCCCCTTTAGGGTTGCCTAGCACGTGATCAATTTCTTCCTGCAGACTGCAGATATTTTCGTGTTTTTACGATCGATTGCCATTAATCTTTCGATGAGAATTCGATTCAGAGTTATATATAAAAACTATGTTATTTTTTTTCTTCATCTGTCTTTTGGCTTGTCTTTTTCTGTTAACTCCCGGCGTTTACGGTACTTTTTGGTGCAAACGTAAAGCCAAAAATGTTTCAACCTGGCATCAGATTAGACAGAAAAGAAAAGGAATTATGAAGCGTAAACAACATCTTCAGTCCTTCCTTAGTCTGTGCAATAAACGTTTGCTTAGTGCAACTGCAAGACATGCAGGAAAATGTCCGTCAGAGCAATTTGCAGTTAGTTTTTTTAGCAGACTATTTAAAGAAGAAACGAGTGCATTTTACTCAAGAGTGTGTTTTGTTATCTTTACACTGAATTTATTACCAAAGCTTAAAAAATTAAAAGACCTCAAGATGGGACAGGACATCACAAAATAATTAAACATGTGAACGTGTAAGCCAAAGGGCCTCTACTGGCATCTTAGAATAGCGTTTAATTGCTGTTGTTGTTGTTTACATTGTTGTGTCATCATTCGTAGTCACACAAACGTGAAAGGGAGTTGGAAAAGCGAATCGAGCAAATCGGGGAGCTCTATGAAGAGGTAAGAGATATGTTAGTTGATGATTTAGGCCTAGTATTAGCACAATCGAAGAGATGACGTCGTAATTCTAAGAGTCGTGTTCACTTCCACTTTGCATAGAGCCATAAAAGCGATGGTATCTTACTTGCTTGGTAACGGACGAAACTGAAAGTAAAATTGTCCTGACAAGTACAAAAAAATTTGTGTAATAACAATGAGGGGACAGAATCCAAGATTCCGGGGCCCGGGAAGGTAGAACAAAAAAAAGATTTAGAAATTCATTTATTTCGGATAGAAACGCTTTCTATGAAGAAAAAAAAATTATAGATTATAAGCAGAAAAATATGCGAACTTTTCTCATAGGAGGTCTTTAATTCAAGTGGACCTTTCGCCCATTCGGGGTTCTTCAACACTAAAAATATCAATACTCGGAATAAAATTTACAAGAAGTGAAAAAGCCTAAAATAAGTTACAAAACCATAGCTAACAAAGAGAACAAACAAATTAAAAAATCTTTACACAAGATTACATAAGAATTACGTAATAAAAAAATAAATAAAAATAATAAAACACCCGCTAAAAAGCAAATAAAATACTATTCGTGGAATTAAACTCGCAGTTTTTGTTAAGTCCGTTAGGCTTGAGAGTGCATAATTGAGCACGTCAAAAGGCCTCTCTTGTGAGCAGACGATCATCAAGACTATTATTGTTGACACTGATGTTACACAACTGTTCAAGCATTCAAAATTCAAAATCTGCTGGAGCATGAGGTTCTTTATAAAAATGAATAGCAACTTCACAAGTACGTTTTTTAGTGATCATAGAGGACTTCGTTACTTGTGGAACCAACGTATTGCACATTGCATTTCTTGCACGAACTTCCTAATAATTTTTCCAACGCGGGGTAGGCGAGGGTTGAAATCAGGCACAAGTCGAAGAATTTGTTTGGACTCCTTAGGCTGGGGTTGAAGCAACGTTTGTCTAGGAATGGACTGGGCTTTCTCAAACTGTTGTGAAACCAAACTAGGGGCTATAACCCCGGTTATATAAACATCCCTGATACTCGGAAGAGCGTTTACTAAACGCCTCATCAGAAGAGAACAAATCCTTCGAATCCTGGTAGCTACTCCATAGGGAATGCCTCTGGTAACATGGGCAGGGTGTGCGCTATTCCGTAGCAAATATGGTTATCGGTGGGTTTGGAATAGATATCAGTCTGGTGTGCTCAATTATGGACTTAACAAAAGGTGCGAATTTAATTCCAGGAATAGGATTCGCTACAATTAACACAATCTTGTTCTTTGCTGCATTTTATTTGCCTTTTAGCGGGTGTTTTACAATTTTCTATTATTACGTTATTCTCATGTTAACCTGCGATCAGGCCCATTTTTAGCTTCTCCCATATGTTCTCTTATGTCGTCGCTCGCTAAAATTGGGCCTGACCAAAAGTCTCTCAAGAATTCCGTTTGGTCGGCCAAATTTTGGCCGACCAAACTCGTGATCTGATTGGCTGTTGAAACGCCGGAAGTGAAAATGCCATCGTGATTGCGCGGAGCTCTCGCGACGTCCTCGAGACTAATCCGCCATATGTGTACGAAGGAATTTGCTCCCTTTTGTTCTTACAATGCCGTGGACGGTGCAACTTGATTTTATTTGTATAAATGGTGATATGCCATCTGAAATATCTCATAACTTGTCCAGAATCGGGTTTGAATCTCTGGAACGAGTGAAATTAGCGATTCCGTTGTCGAGCTCTGTGGCCATGGGGTTGAAAGTACTTTGGCACAAACTTCCCTGATGTTTTGAAAGCCGCTAAATAGCTGGTTCTTTCAAATGGCAATGAAAGCCGATGCATATTGGTTTCCTGGATGAGACAAGGGACATATATATCAACAGGAGGAGATGCTGATAAAATCGCAAGTTACACGAATGCATGTTTTGAATATCTGTGTATCAAACGGCTTTATTTATTTACTGTACATGACACGGTTTTTTTGCACACTTCATAATATTTCCAGTTGATTTAACTTAAAACTCACACTCCAGAAACTAAAATGGCATGTTTCCAGAGAGATCAATTGTACATCAATAAAAGAAACTTTGCGAGTCCATCTTACTGTTCGTACTCCATCAAAAAATTAACAGGCAAACGTATCATGATTTTACTGCGCGCAATTCTAGAAATACACTGCAACTGAAGATATTACCCGAAAAAATCACCAAAAAAACCTTCATGGGCAAACACGTTAAAGGAATAATGTATTTCTCTTTTTTTTCTTTAAAAATTTATTGCCAAACCGTCCAACGACAAAATGCTAGGTTATCTCAATTACAAATTAAGATGTCAAGCTTAAAAGATTGCATATTCAGTGAAGTTCGGAGGGAGAATTACACCGGCCTTTGCCGCAATATAGTCGTCGAAAACATTCCCCATGCTTTAAATGTGTTTTTCTCAAATTAAAGCCAACGGTAACTTTCGAATTCGTTTATAATATTCCTCCCACGGTAATTAACTTTGGTCAAAACAAAATAGCGTGAATCTGCCGTCCACGCGTGTATTGGTGTAATGGAAGTAAATTTGATTGGCCGATGAAGGACATGTCAATCAATCAAAAAAGGTGGGCGGAAGGAATTTCGAAGAGGAATTTGGTCAGGCTCTATTTTTCGTTTCGCCAACTCCACGTAGCACGCGAAACTAAAATAGAGCCTGATCGCAGGTTATTCTCATGTTATCTTATGTTCCATGGGAAGATGCTTTAACGCCGAAAACGTTCGCGTTTTTTTGCTTTTTGAAGAATTTTTTAGCCTTGTAAATACTATTCATTGATATTTTTAGTGTTGAAGAAGTCCGAATGGACGAAACGTCCACTTGAATTAAAGACCTCCTAGGAGAAAAGTTCGCATCTTCTTCTGTTTATTCAACCTATGATTATTTAAAGCACAAGCGTTCTGTATCCACTGAATCCTTTTCTCCAAGGCATCTGGCATCGTTGGCAAACCAACATCGTTTACACATCTATATATTATATAAACTGATTTGATTTTAGACATTATTTCATATCTATCTATCTATCTATCTATCTATCTATCTATCTTGATAATGGTACGTAAAATAGTAATTAGATCTTAAAGTTTATCCTCATGATAGCCATGCAGTTGTAAACATTTTATAAAGGATGTCATTTTGTGTTGGTTTAGACGGTTAATCGTGCGGACGCAGCCGAATCTAAAGTCTCTGATTTGGAGAGGGAAGCTGATGCAATGGATGGTACGAATAACCAGCTTTATTATATCCATTTACAAATCACTGTTGATCCTTGCAATCTGATTGGCTCGTCCCAAATCGCACTATTTTTTGCTGTGAATCACACAATATCCTCAGCCAATGAGAAAGGAACACTAGAACAAAACAACCAATCAGATTTCAAGGCTTGTTTAAGGTAACCAATCAAATTGCAGGAAAATGAAAGAAAAGGAAACCCATTGTGTGGCGAATTTTGCAACATTTATTCCCAACTGGATCAATAAAATATTGGTACTGACTAAAATCCTGTATTTTAGCGATTAAATAATTGTTGTGTGATTTCTAAGTGGATGTAACAAAGTGGTAATGAACTTTGTGTCGTGCAATTTTGGGCCGAAATCATACTTGCGATTTCAAATCGAACTTGCGCTGTGCGCTTGTTCGATTTTGAAATCACACGTTGCTTTCAGACCAAATTGCACTCCACTCAGTTCAATTACCATTATAAATCATGCAGCATATTTCAGGAGTCTTATATTAGTAGTAACCCATCATTAATCAACCCGCCCTTTGCCAATAACAACCTGCCATGTGAGGTTCCTTTCGTGTTCTTGCGCTTGGCGTCGATTTTTAATTTATTTCTCCCTTCACTTTGCTACCTGGAAGCAAGATTTCCCGGGCTTCGTATAGGATAAACATGAACTATCATCGAGACGCAACTGAGGCCCTCCCAGGGGTTTGGGGAACAAGGGAACAAAAATAATTGAAAACAATTTTAGGGATCAAAAAGTTGGGAACAAGTTTGAAAGTAATTTGGGGAACAAGGGAACACAAGCATATATTTAAAGACAGCTCGATGGAAGGTGAGGGTAAAGAAGAAGACCCAACTTTGACCATGTATCTGGGGAAGAAACGACAGCAAAGAAGCAACTTGCAAAAAGAGTCCTTCACAGCAAACTGTCAGGCCTTAACGTTTTCATGGTCAAGGCAGCAGAGGGAAGTGAAGCAAAGAAAAGGTCGTGAGATCATAGTTCCAGTGGTTGGGTGGTTTTTTTTTTTCACATTCTTCGTTTGTTCCTTTGGACCAATTATTTTGTTTTTAAGAGGAAATTTTTGTTCCCCCAGAATTTTCTTGTTGCCTCCAGTACTTCCCTGCGTGACACTCTCCAACTGAGAAACATGAAATATTTTAAATTTTCTGTTCTAGTTGCCCTGGACAAAATCAAAGATGAGCATTCCTCTGCTGAAGAAGAACTGAAAACAACCATTCAGGAATTTGAAGAGATGTGAAGCCACGGATGGACAAGCTTTAAGCTGCCTTACTTTACTCAAAATATTCTAGAATTTACCCTTCTTCAGTTTAAGTTTTTTTGATTCCGATGTATTAGCCTGCAATAAGAATGCAAAGAAGTGCATTCCTATTTTCAGTTTAAAGTGTGCAATAAAGGCATCGTATTTCATTCAAATGATATACATACATATATTTTTTAATTTAAGCGACCGGTTCGTTGGTCAGGAGAAGCTGACTCCTGTTGAATACAAAACCACAAGCAGCCCAAAAGTGGTGGGCTTTTTTTTGTCAACATAAAATTTACATAGTTTACGGTGGCTGGTATGAAATATTGCATAGAACGTCCTTCATTTGCAAAGTATAGAACACCCCCCTGGTCTACTGACGCCATTTTCTCCTATCATCTTCGCTGGTATCATCCAATAAAGAAGAAATAATCTTCCAACGGGTTTACAGAAGTGCCCGCGCTCTGGAAAATTGGTATATATGTTACAGGTTGAAATTAAATTCAGGTTAAAATGATTTTCAACCTAGGTCATTTTATTTTAAACTAGTTTGAAAGCAAATTCACCGAGGTTAAAATGTTGAAACCAGTTTATTATCAACTGTCTAAAAAAGGACTTTCCCTCTTTTTGGGGTTGTAATAAAAAACGGAGCCTGGATTTTTAAGGGGGTTAAAAAAGAAAGGAAATAAAAAAGAAAGCAGTAAATGAAATAATTTTTCCGACTCTTCTGTTCTCTACTTCTTACCTATCTCCCCATCTACCTCCTTCTCTGTAGCTACCTACAATCTTTACCACTTAACGTACTTCCCCTACCTCGCTTTCTTCTCAAGCTTTTCATTCGAACCTTGCACCATCGTTACGTGTCCTCTGCGTTTAACGCTATGCCATCGGGTTAAGATCTGAATTTTCGTTGGAGAGTTAAAGCTATTTCCAAGCCTCTGCGGTAACTACAATTTCGCACATGCGTAAATGACACGATGTGAGACTAAAATCTAAGTACTTTTTGGAATGTTGAACGAGCTTAAGCTGTCCACAAAATGTACGAATAGCAAAACAACATTATTTATTGACCGAATGCAAAAATGGCCGCCAACAAATTATTCTTTTGTCTTTGTGTTAATTAGCCTAACTAGCCTCGTTTTACAGCCCAAATTCTTTCAATTTTAGGCGGGTGAACGAGGCTAGTTAGGCTAAATTAACACAAAGACAAAAGAATAATTTGTTGGCGGCCATTTTTGCATTCGGTCAATGGTTGGCGACTTTTAATAAAAAGCTCAACGATGGCTAAATTTATCTGAAGAAGAGCGAAAATGCTTAGTTCTCTCCAGTCCATCAAATGCAAAAATTGCCAGCAAGAAATGGGCTCTTGATCGTCAACAGTAACAGCAAACATGTCGTTCCGAGAAAGGAATAACATAGGATACTCTCAGAAGCACATTCACCTAAAGTACCTTGCAAAAGTAAATTGACAGTCCCTCGAGTCGAAGCTCGATCCATGTTACCATGACAGAAACAAAACAGAGAAATATGTACAAATGTCTTACAGCGGAATTTCCGAGCAAGTTACAATTAACTTACTTTACCTCGCTATGCAAACTACTCCAGGAACAAAGCAGCATTAATTGTCACTGCAAGAGAACCATGACAAATCCAATCCAAGCATCCAGTTTTCTTTTTCCGTGTGCAAGTGGATCTGATTGATTTTTCAGATTTTTATCCTTACGCAAACTACTCTTGGGTATTTCCTCTAAAAGATATAGAAACATGAGGAGCTGCTAAAACCCTAGAGTGTCTATTCGGGCATGGGTGGTGGGATTTCCGATAAAGTTGCAATCTGACAGTGGAAAAGAACTTGTGAGTCAAGTAATGACTAACTTTGCCACACACACAACATTTACCATGTTCGCGGTGAACCAAAGAATCCACTAATCGACTCAGGGGCTACTTGAACAGGCAAACATTTGCAGTTTAATTAAAGAAAAGAACTTGTCACATTAAAGAAGAAGAAGAAAAAAACGCAATTTATTAGCAGCACAAAAGTTTAACCCAGCGCAGAAGTTGATCTTCCCGCCAAAGTCAAGAAATGCTACAACTGAACAGAGGGCAACCAATGAAAGAAGACTAAATTGTATGAGTAAAAGTATACACATTACAAAGTGAATATAACAGCAAAAAATGAAAGAAGGAAGGCCCAAAAAGCAGAGGTTCGAACTTTAGGATTATGCGGGCGCTGAAATCAATATAGAGGACAAGGAAGCGCCTCTTCATCCTAATGTACTTAACTACTTGAGCAAATTGAAGAACTCACGGCTTAAATAAGACTATGCCCATATTCGGATTTATCACTATAGAGCGTTTTTCACATGATGTCACGGCGGCTAAGTTGGTGTTTCAAAACAAAGAAATGGCGGCCATGATGGTGTACCAAACTTTATCAGTAATCCAATATGGCTGCTGGTCATGTGAATGAAAACGCTCTATATACATCTCCACAAACAAAATGAGCAAAAAAGCCAAACACTTTATTTGATAAAGTAAATAATGTTTACAAGAGCCTGCAAAATGCCCTCTGAACAACAGAAAAAATTCCTTTTTCCAACCATAGTTTTGTTATTGTGACTGTTCAAAGCTTTTCACGTGGTCTTGATTATATTAATTCAATTAATCTAAATAAAAGATCGAGCAAGTAGTAATTATAACTAAGCAAATAAAAAATCAACAATACATCACGTATGTTTCAGTATTCCTTTCATTATTCCTTAGAACATGATATTTTGATATTGTCGACCTCAATCTGCCTTCCTGAGGGGATTCAGCCATGAATGATGCCCTTTTCAAAACCTGAGAGATAAAATAACAGAATTGGTTTTCATACACAATATGCCTAACCCCCCTTAATGCTAACCATTTAAAATCAGTGCTTAGACAACCAAAGGCGCTTTAGAGACCGAACTCATGAAAAACGTAGTTCTCGGTGTTGTGGTCTGTCTTCTGTTCTGTATCATGGTTGGGTGGGTAAAAAAAGGGGCCATAGTAAATGGCGCAAGCTGTTGTGGCGCTCTGCCAGCTTGACTGGCAAAGTTAATAAATAAATAAATAAATAAATAAATAAAACGTACGCTAACCACACCCCCTTGAGCCTGGTTACCATATGATCGTCCGGGTCATCCCGATCGCCCCAGTCGTTTCAAATAATGTTCGGAGACGATCGGGACGATTATATGGAAACACTACCCAGGCGATCGCTGACGACCCGGTGTGACTGAGACGAACCCGATCGCTTGGGTAGATGAGTTCTATCCGAACGATCGAGGTACCGTTGAAATGATTTTAACCTGAATTAAAAATTTACCGGTAACATTTGCTCACGGGGTACAATATTGCAAAACCCTTACCCGAGTGCGTTAAAAAGCGTACTAAAATTTTCAGTTTCAGGAATTGACTTGAAAACTTTGTTAAAATTGGCTGCTTTGAACGGATTTCCAAATTAATTAAATAAGGGCATTGAGTTGATGATTGAGACACTGGTAACTACAATCTGCTTGCTCGTGAAATGACGCATTTATTTATTCTTGCCTTGCTACCATTTTGCGAACCAAAGTATTGATGTTAAATAATCATATTGTCCTGCAAAGTTCTCGAAACATTGAGGGCAAGAAATAATAATGATGACTAAAATAATGATAGCGATGTGCGTTTCTTTTTTCCATAAAGAAAAAATATGCCAGAGAAATGTTAAAGAAAAAAATATCTATTTCTCGAAGGAAATCTGACGAAAAAACGCCATTCACTGTTCTCCCGAAAATTGACAGAGATAAACAATAACAAAAAGAAAACTTCCGTAATCCCAATGGGCGGCGGGTCTAATTTGCAGGTCGCAGGTCGCAGGTCGTGGGTTGCAGGTCATTGTTTCACTAACACAGAAAGTATCCTAAACATTCATAAAAGCTAACCTTAGGCCTAAAAACTTTTGTTTAGGCCTAATTAGGCCTAAGGTTAGCTTTTAAGAATGTTTAGGATACTTTCTGTATTGGTGAAACAATGGCCGTTTTTATACTAGAGACGCATAATCCGTCCAGACGAATCATGCGTCTCTTATGTTATTCGTCTGGTGTAAAGACGGGACGAACTATATGAGACGCATAATTCGTCTTGGACGAACTTGGGCAAACATTTTTTCTGCGTGTGTTAAATTCGTCTAGTATAAAGACGGGCACTAGACGCATAATGCGTCTGAACGAACTTTCCAGTTTAGTGCGTCTTCGAAGACGCGCTAAAATAGATTCTTCGTCCAGACGCATAATGCGTCTTGTGGCCGTCTTTATACTAGACGAATTTAACAGACGCAGAGAAAATGTTTGCCCAAGTTCGTCCCAGACGAATTATGCGTCTCTAGTACAAAAACGGCCAATAACCTGCAACCCGCGACCTGCAACCTGCGACCTGCAAATTAGATCCACCGCCCAATGGGCGTTCCCAGGGGCGTGATCCATACAACCAAAATTTCCGGAAATTTCGGTCCAAGACTCAATGGATCGGTTCGGTCCAACCGGAACAGTTTCGAAAAAACTGGTCCACCTTTTGAGGTGGTCCTCTTTTCCCGGTCGGACCGGTCGGAAATTTTGGTTGAATGGATCGCGCCCCAGGATTCTGGGATGGAACCAATGAGATTATGAGATCAACTGCCAGTTCGTCTTGATCTGACAATTCCCGAAGGTGGCGACTAGTACAGTACAGGTGACAGTACAAGTAAGTAAAACAATCCGCTTCAACTGTAAAAAAGTACGCTACAATGTAGACAGACAGACGGGTGCTAGATATATGTCCGCAAATTAAATTGCATTTTTATCGATTTTGGGTAAAGCGAATCTCCAAGACTGAGGAGGTATAAACAGATGTTTCTTGAAATTCCGAATTTGCGCCTCAAATTTTTGGATTGAGAACTTTAATAGTTCAATGGCATTTTGCGAAAGAAATTATGTCTTGAATTGCTACTTTAATGGTTGGAACAGATCTTTTTCTGAAGAAGGCTCACTGGTAATTCGAGCGTCTGCATACTAATTATCCTCTGAAAAGCTGGTCATCGAAAAAATTGCAGTAGGAAATAAAAAAAGGAAAACTGAGATTGGCCACCCTGTAAAATAACCAAGGAGTCTCCACTCTGATTTCTTAAAAACCTCAGTTTAATTCAAGAGATTCGGCGAAGCTGCCGATTCTAGATTTTTGTCGGGAAAATAACGCTTTAATCTTTACCGCAAATTATCCTGTCGTTTCGTTTATCAGTGCTTATTAAGGAACATTTTATTTGTGAATACTGATCTCAACGTTAATTTTGTACAAGATCTGAAAAATTCCTTGAAAAAATGAGTCAGTTTTTGCAGAAATTTCTTCGCAGCTGAATTTGGAAATACTGGAAGCTGAAATGTTCACCGAAATAAAGTTTCACATGTTTGGCTTTCTTTTGACAACGATGTTTGGCTTACTAAAAAGAACGATATGTTGATTGTGTTCATGGGTCAAAACGCTTTAACACAATTTTACAGCTGCGGCCCGAAAAAGTAACCAGGGAAATATTCCGGGAATGTTTGGTTTCTTGCGCAAGCTCGTACTGTGTTACGAAGTCAGTTCACAGGCAGCCCAGGCTCAGGGTACCCCACATAAGCTGTAATCCCGATATCAGATTCAAAACGATACTTCCATGCAGAAGTTCTTAATAAAGAAGCTGTAGTTTATTGTTCTGATGACTTGCTCACTTCCTGTGTGGTTATTTGCCTGATTTAAGTGATTTCTCAGCTTTCCCAGTTGTCACTCATATTAAAGCAGGGTTGTCAACCCCCAAAGTCTTCAAATATTGAGAATTGATAGAGATGGGATGATAGATGACGTCATAACGCTTGTGACGTCATTTCTGGTGAAGTCATATTACATGTTTTATGCAAAAAAATGCTCGCTGACTCCCTTTGACATATGGTATCAAGAATCTTTAAAATTTTTTCAGCTGTATTTGTCTTTACAAGCTGGAACCCAGAAGTTAAGTCCTAACTTGACTCCCTTTGAAGCAAAGTAAAATTAATCGACATGTCCAATTTCTGTGATTTGATGGCTGTTGGCAAAACCAGGATCAGACCGGATCGAACCGGAGTGGACCAGATTGGATCGGATCGGATCGGATCAGATTGACAAAACTCAAACTGGATCAATAACAAAATCCCCGCCTAACGAAAATGGTCACCCTGACAACGTGCTGAAGAGAGTAGTCAAATTCTGTTCCTTTGTCTCTTGTGTAGTCGTCTCCTCATTCATTAAGACTCGTCGAAATGTTTTTTTCCAGAGGTGATTACAGATTTCCAAAGTGGAATTATGAATTATGAATATTTTTGAAATTGTCAAAATAAGCCAATTGACTGCGTACGCAACGGTCTTCTTCAAACATGAAAACTGACAACTATTTTTTACTTTACCCCAGTCCCTGACTGAATTTATTCCACAATAGCCTAATTTAGACCCACAAATTTTTAAGGATTGACATCAGTTGATGAAAGGAGAGCCTACAGAATAGTTGAGATTCTACTCTACTCTAATATGACCTAACATGGATATCTTTGCTGCGTATGCCGTCGTCAATTGACATTCCCGTTCTGTTGCTAAATCAGGCTATTGTGCAATTACAAGGGACTGGGGTAAATTAAAGAAATGTCATCAGTTTTCATGTTTGAAAAAGAAGACCGTTGCGTCCGCGCAGTCAATTTGCTTATTTACAACAATTCGTCACATCGTATCTTTCATAATTCCGCTTCGGAATCTGTAATCACCTTTAGAAAGAAAACATTTAGATGAGTCTCAATAAATGAGGAGATGACTACACAAGAGAGAAAGGCACAGAATTCAAGCACGTTGTCTGGTGTTATTGATCTGGTCTGAGTTTTGTCAATCTGATCTGATCTGGTTCGGTCCGATCTGATCTGATCCGATCTGGTCCGGGCCTGATTTGACACAAGAGGCACAAGAGGCAAAAATTTGAAAAATGTGCCAAAAAGATGTCATTTGCATTGCAACATTTAATTTGATTGGTTTATTTTGGACCAATCACACCATTACTTAAATTACAATCTGTCAATTCTCGGTTTTCATGTGACGTCAAAGAAAAACTAAAATTAAAAATTTTGAGTTGTACCTTCATCGGGTAAAAGACATAATTTGTAGATATATCTGCTGGCCTGTTTTCAGCTTGGTAGCATGCTTTGTTTTGAAAATAGTCTGAGCAGTTTGAATTTCAATTTTTTTATATTGTGTGACATCTGGATTGCTTTTGAGAAACATGTCATGAGCATGAAAATATCAATTTGAAAATACCAATATGTTATGAAAAGTGTCTATGCAAATGTTTTCAAGTTTAGCAGAGAGAAAAATTGTTTTGAGAGAGCCTAAGTAAACTCCAGATGTTTCCACTGGTTTCCAGCCGCAACATTGGTGTCCCTCTGAGGGACACCAACATGAAGTCTGAGTTACTAGTGTGGGTAAATAACTAGAGTTTGGAATATCGCACATCCCTAAAACTTTGACACATGACTGTTTATTTTTACCCTTCTACTTATCTTAATTTCTTGACTTAATTTATGGAATTGTAAGCGATTTTATTTTTTTCTTTGCATGACACTTGCATGACGTGAAAACCAAGAATAGCAATGAACGGTTTACTGAAGTTTATGAAACATTCGAATTTTGTTATTATTCTTGGTTTGCATCCACGTGATGAGACAGCCATGTTGATGTACAAAACAATAGAAAATGGTTCCACAGGTTTGGTATAATAATAGACTCAAATTCCCAAAAGACATTTTAATGCACTGTTCCGTACACCAACATGGCTGCCGTGACATCAGATGCAAACCACCAATTGATGTTAAAATAACTCAAACAACACAGTATTTTAAATTTTATTGTTGTGGAAGTTGATTCTCACCGAGAAAATTATGCAATTAATCGGGAGATTTTACACCGTAATCTTTAAACCGGGATATACGATCCAAAATCTCAAGTCTCTCAGATTATCCAGGAGAGTTGACAACCCTGAATTATTGAAGGAACGGCTTGGAAGTTATTGTTATAAAATCACACTTCTCCAACATCTGTCACACTCAAACTCCAGCGATGGCACACGATTTGATTTATTTCTCTTTGACCGTATTTCAAGATGCAGCGAGTATCCATTGTTTAGAAACAGTGATGAATAACCAAATATTCAAAATCCTTCAAGACTCGCTTACAACGAATTTGGACATGGCGAATCAACTGATCTGTGACTCAAGCCTCGATACAGTGAGGACAAATAAGTGAGCAGTTGACTTGACATGTCCAAAATCTGTTGTGAGACTCGAAGGATTTTGAATATTTATCACTGTTTCTCAACAAGGATACTTTCTGGACCTTCAACAGAGTAAAATACTCTAGTGTTAGACAGAGTAAAATAAGGGTGAAAAGGTTAACGGCACATAGTTTTTCAATGAGTGATTAACCCATTGACTCCTGGGGGTTCCCCATTGACGAGTAAAATCGTCTGGCAGACAGAGTAAAACACGAAGTGCGGCTGGTTTAGGCCGGTTTAGAGGTGAAAGGGTTAAGTTAAACTTATTTGCATTTGTCAAAACATTGCCTCCTTCAGATTAATTTTTTAAAAATCAAGATGCAGGAGGTCTGGACTGAGAGTGGAATCTACGTTTTGAACAGAGTGTTTGTCCGAGGAATACCAAGCAAGGTAAATACAGTGTGATGATAATGATTGTCATTGATGACACAAACTTGGTATTTACATATAGAAATTTTGAATCCCAAGAAACCACTTTAAATAATACTCTTATACACCAAACCAGATATTTGGACTTGGACTCCTTTTATTCATTAACTCTAAACAGGTAAAGACAACCTGCCCAGATTAATGTTTGCTGTGTGGCTGTTTTGTATTGTAAATACAAACATAATGTTATATATTATAAACTTGAAACTTGGTGTTGCTCTCTAATCAAATGCTAATAATTCACATCGTTTGCATCACAGAGTCATCTAATGACAGGACTGTCTTCACTTTTTACAGATGACCGAATTACAACTTGAAATTTTATTTGGTGGAATGGGTTATGAAGTACAAAATGTGAGAATAGTGGAAGACATAAGAACTGGAGCTAGCAAGGGGTGAGTGGTGATCTCTTGGGGACGGTATTGGTCACAAATCCAATCAAACCAACAAGTCAGAGGTGACTCCAATGTGATGGTTGACACTTGAATGACAGTTGACTAACTGTTGGTCGACTGTCGGCCGATGTGTCTGTCATTATCTCTGAAGTCCCTCTAATGTGTTGGTAGCGTGTTGGTGATAAATTTTTTTATCTTGTTTAATATGCAGATGTTGGTGATCAATTTTTTAAAGTAACTTTTTTGCTTTCTTAAATTTGCTGGTATATGTTGAGCTTCGCTAGTAATGAGCTGAAATTACCAACTTCTTGTTCAACCCCATCTTGTTTAATGTGTTTTACCCGATCTCCTCAAGTCATACAGTATCAAGAAGAGTGGATGTTACATCTACCTTAAGTTTATTAATTTTCATAGACTAATTCTTAGAGAAGGAAAAAGTTTGAAGTCTTTTATGGTCATTTACTTTTTGATATGACTTGGGGTGGCGAAGTTTCAGAAGTGTTTAAAGACTTAGCTGATTCTTTGGAAAGGTCTTGCAATAAATTTCTAACTGTTTTCATGTTTTTCCTTGTTGGCCGTGTTGGTCGTATGTCATGTCAAAAACTGCAAGAAATCTAAACCCTGGAGAATTTTCTTTGCACCCTACCATCTATGCAACTCCACCCTAAGATGTTGCACCTCCTTGAAAGGGGTACCTCTTAATTAAATTAATCCCCTATCTTCCATGAATGACTGACTGGATGATTTTTCAGTTACTGCATAATGTATTTTAGATATGGCTTTGTGACATTTAGAACAGTTGAAGAGGCAAGGAAGGTTCAAGAAATGGTACGTTTATTTACATCAGCTGTCAATAACTGTTTGGATTTGTTGGGAGCCATTCTGAAAAATGGAAAAATAATGTGCATGAATCTCAGGGAATATAATTACAAAACCTAAGAACATATCTAAAAATCAATAAATTAACACTTGTTTTATACCTAGACTTTCACTCAACAAAACAAGCACTGGGATTGGTTGATTCTTTGTCACGTGGCCCTGATCAAATTCAAATGTATCCCGACCAGGATACAATTCCGCAGTTGTTGCCTGCTCCGGATGTTTTGCTGCGATTGTTGCAGGAAAAGTCTATATAACAAAGCACTTAATGTCTGGTCCCTTGGGAAACTAGTTAGTTTAGTTTTCCCTCGAGTCTCGGGAAACATCAGGACTCTTGGAAAAACAAAACTAACTGTTTCCCTCGGGACCATACATTAATTGAGTGCATATTAAACTAATCAATTTTCATAAAGACATCGGTTCTAGGGAAAATAAAAATATCCCAACAACTAGGGTTTCTGGAGAATTAACATTCAATCACAAGTGTGATTTAAACAGTGGCTGTAAGACAAAACTAAAACAAATATCTTAGAAAAACGTTCATTTTGCAGAGATTAGTGGACTGGAATGGCAAGTTGTTGCAAGTTGATATGGCAGTGAAAAGAAAAGTAAGATCATCAGCCAGTTATTTGAGTATTTGTTTATTGTTTTGGTTGTAATAAATGCATATTACATAAATCCTTGGTATACAATCATGTCTGTCATGAAGACTTTAAGGAAGCCTTACAGGGAATGCATAAAACAATCCTTTAGCATCTTTTGACATCCCCTGTAGGGTCGCCTTAGCAATTCATTAGACACTTCTTGGTTTTCAAGCAACACGTTCTCTGTTGACTTTTGAAAATGTAATAAGTCAACGGAGAACATGTTGCTTGAAAACCAGGTAATTTATATAATTTAAGCTTTGTAGATTATTTGATTGTTTCTAATTTTCAGACATTGACACGTGCCATTCATCAGCAACATGCCATGCAGCAGAGATACACTACACCATTAATTTGCATGGATAAACCGGTAAGTGAGCATTACACAGAACTTTTACAGTGTACCCTCAAATATTCTGAAAAGTTCAAAGCTTGGGACAATACCCTTGCACTGCTCTTTAATGATTTAATGACCAATGTGTCCAACTTTGTCAGACTTTTGATGGAAGATCAGTCGCGAAAGTGTAATCACTGGTATATTAATTTTTGGATGATTCCCTTTTGCTGTAATTTTGTCCTTTTACCTGTTTAGAAAATATCTTGTATTCAGTAAATTGTTCATGAAGTATCCATTGATCTGTGAGCCAGAACTTGATCACACTAATAAATGGCCATAAGTAGAAACTTTGATTCAGTCTAGGGTTTGTATGACAGTATTTCAAATAAAAGGTAATAATTACCTAGTTTTGAGTGTAAGATGTCATTACAAAGGCTTCAAGTTGAACTGGTCTCACCTTTGCTTTGGACTAGACTACTTTCCAAGAGGACTTGAAATCAAATAAAATTAGAGTCTAGAATTCAATTGAATAAAAATTCATCAATCAAAAAAGGACAATTTTTGTGGTCTTGTTTCATGAAAGGCCTATAGGATAATCACTGTTTACTAAATTGTCAACCTCGGATAGTGCATTTCGCATGCTCTGATTGGTTCACTCAATCTCAGTTATTAGCTAATATACCTTAGTTTGACCTGATATGGTAAATGATTGCGCTAAGCATTGCTAAGCTAAAAATTTCTTACCCGGAAAGCAAAAATTCTCTCTGAATAAAGCCAAAATGGAAAAAAACCCTTTTTTTGTGGAAAGTTTGGATCAATTCCGACGTTTAGAAGTACGCAAAAAGGCAAGAAATGTTTTTGTGATGAGCCTACGTCTGTCTGACCACAAGGTATTACACAACATTGCATCTTCATCAAGTTTTTTGATTTCGCTCGGGTTTTCTCGCTTCCTTCGTTCGTAATTCTTACTTCCAAATTTTTGGAGTTTAAGGAATTTAATAAAACAATTATTCCATTCGTGCTTGTTGGATATGAGACTGGTTACAGCCAACTCGGCGCTACATGCCTCGTTGGCTATTTACCATCTCATAGACAATGCAGGCTCATGGAATAATTGTTGGTTATTATAATCATTTTGTTATTTTCAGATTTGGTCACAGGATTTTAATCAAGTAATTATGGTTCGACATGATGGATATTGGGCGACATCATCTGTCTAAGAGCCTAAAAGTAGCTATAACTGAATGAAATTCCTTATTGTAGTGACAGAATCAGTAGGATTTATGTTGTGTTTTTTAACTTTCCAAGAAAACCTGTTTTACTATGTATCATGTTAAGATCTAGGAATTGATAAATTCTATAATAATTAATTAAATTATTAATAAATCAAAATTCATATAACACTAGGAATAAATCATAACGATGTTTCTTGAAATATGTGTTCATATTGTTCTATCTTTTGTCCCTGAAGTATAAGGGCCTCTTCAAAGTGTCAAATATGGATGTAAAAACATCTTTGATGATATATTTAATTTAATTGAACATTAAACTATGCAAAGCAATGTACTTACTTGATATTAAAAACTTGCTTTACCAGATGGTAATGACTTATTTTGTTGTTATTGACTCTCCTGAAATCAAGATTTTATATCTCCCAACCATCCCACTTCCTGGCCTTTCCTGTTTTTTCAATGAATTAAGTTGAGAGGAAAAAACCCTTTTTGTTATTCTCCATAAGGAGTCACTTTTGCATGATAAGTTCATATGGGTAGAATTTTACAACTAAGATAATACCATACAAATTAAATTCATGCTTACTGCTGAAGCGTCATGTACCCTGCTCAATGAAGTAAGGTATACATTTAAAGAACTACCTCAGGATTGAGTTACTGGGGTGATGTGGTACCTACCCCTGATATGTTAGGATTAGCAGGTAGGAAATGAGCGCCTAGTTTGTTTACGTACGTAAGGACTCTGGGGAATTGTTAGTTATTTGAAAGTTCAGTACGTACTTGAAAAACCTTCAGTATGTTATGGCAGTTGCGATAACGTTTTCCAGCTAAATAATAATTTCTTATTCCCTTTACCATGAGGTGAAATATTAACTTGAATTTTATTTAAAGAGGAAGATATCAAATAAACACCTGGAAAAAATCAACATCCATAGTACTTTATTGGCCATTTTTCCAAAATAAAACATCAAAACTAGAAAAACGTTTTTTTTTTTTTCAAATTTCAATCCACAACCATCTTTGCTAAATTCATCAACAAAATACTAAGTCTCATTGGGAAACTGCTATACTGAAATTAATTTCAAAAATATTTTAGTATCCTACAGTTGGACCATGAAGGATATCTCTTCCCATGTGGCATAATGAAGAAGAACAGTGGCTTACATGTCCTGTTCAATGAACATTTCAAATACCATTAATGGATTCCAGCATTTTTCCTCTTTCATTAAGCTGTTCAAAATGAGTTTAAACCGTCGTGTAGGTAACCTAATTCAACAGCATTTGATTACAAAATCTCCTTTGTTTAGTATTGGTACAAATGAGGCAGAGAAAAGGTTGAAATAGTAAAATCTCTTAACAAACAGAGCCCACTTCTCTCTTGAGTGTTAACTGGGTAGGACTTCACCCAACTACACAAACTGATCCATGTGTGCTTTAGAATGTTGAGAACCAGGTGTTTGTGGTGATGAAAATATTTCCCTCTTTATTATTCTATGCCCTCTTGTTTGTCCCTGATCGAAGCCTTAAAACAAGAAAAGAAATCAAAATAAAATTTAATAGAAACAGAAATTGTGAATTACATGAAGGTGTCAATTTTTATCATTAATTTCACTTTCCAAGAAAAACTTTTCTGGCATCTGATTGCCAGGATAAGAAAGAATGTGAATAATGAGTCCCAAATAGGCCATTTTACAGTTCTTTGCTCAGCGACCAAGCCTATGAATGGCTGCGAGGCTGCCGGTGACCTTGCATTGATACAGACCTCACTGCTTTTATCATGTAAATTGTGTTGTTGTAACGCTAATTAGTCCATATTAACATTACAAAAGCATGAAGGTTTCTATCACAGGGTCACCGGCAGCCTCGCTTCCATTGTTAGGCCTGGTAACTTAGCCACAACTGTAAAATGGTCTATTGGGATCAGTGGATCATCACTGCTGTTAAATACTTTGGCATAACATCGTGGAATAAAGTAAACAGAAAAAGACAGGACAGGCATTTTCCCATGAAGGAACAAGAAATAATGGAGATCATTGTTAATTTTAATACTCAACTATTTTTAAAAAATTAAGTTAAGATTAATGTGTGAACACTACATAATTATTTGGATGTGGATGACGGGAACAATTTATTACCTTAAATCGTTCTTCTAAAAGTGACACTTCACTTATCAAATCTGTTATAGCATTAGTGAATGCCTCTTGTGGACTATAGTCAGGAGTTGTCTGGACACGAAGGACAAACTTGTGTTCCAAGGGGTGAGGTACCTTATAGCCCGCAAATAAAACTTGTGGATCGCGCAGCAGTTGCCTAAAGCAAGATAAAATGAAACATCAGGCCTTGGTTGTTCAAAAGGTGGATAACACTATCCACCCTTCGAACAACTGGAGCCAGATGGACAAGACATTTATGTGGTGCAAAAGGGTCCATCTCCCAATCTAGAATGTTACCACAGGAAGGCCAAAGATGGACTGCCCTAATCAAACTATGAGAATGACACCATGTGTAGCCAAAAAAGAAACCACAGGACATAACTTTAAAGACATTTTTGCACCAATAATAAAATGAATATTAGCAAACGACATGAAAGTGAAACAAAAATGTTTGTCTGGTATGTGCTGAAAAATATATCCTGGATGCCCAAAGAATTTTTTTCCGTCTGAATGAATGCTTTCCAAACTGTTTAAATGAAAAAATGGCCTTCCCACATATGCACACTTACGCCCTGAGAAGATTTCCTAACGTGTGATCTTCCTTGTTCACAACAAAGTGGGCTGCATTCGGAACTTTCGTGTCCTTTGTTATAGTGATTCTGAAAAATAATGTCAAGTCGACAAATGTAACCACTAAACCTCAGGGAAAATTATACCTATTTAACGAACATGGGCAGCTCAGCATCCTGATCAGTTACATAAATGAGAGCTAGGCCATATGAACGAGACGACCAGGCAGTATTAATCAAAATCACGAGGAGAAAGAACGAAATTTTTGAACTGAACATTGATGATTTTTCAAGCAACCTATCCATAGGTGACTAAGTTTTCTCAACGTTATTTTTCTTACTTTTTCTCTCCACCTAACAAAAGAAAAGGCTCGAAAGACTCTGGAGCATTCATTTTTGGTGCTGCACAGAACAGCTCAACGAGTACGTTATGTATGAACGCCAGACCTTTGAATTTCCCATGATGCACAGGACCCTGTACTTCCCGCCAATTTTGAAGACCGCGCTTGCTTCATTACAAAGAAATCTTGCAGTTCTTCGCTGAATGTGTGTATTTTTCTCGTCTACTCTCTCGTTCTTTCTCTCCAGTTCGTTCCTTAATGTTTTCTTAGACGATTAAGACGATTTTAAGTGGTTGGAGGTATGAGAAATCCTGGTGGAATTTGTGAATCTCGCTCTAAAAATGAATCAATTAGCGAAGAAGGTAGTCAAGGTAGGATTGGAAAAAAAATGTCGCCATAATTTTCTGATTATTTGATCGTTTATGTGGATGTGCGATAAGCTTAAATCATCGGTCGTTTGTTTTCTTAAATTTTGAAGCACTTCAGAAGGATTGTGAGCGAGATGATTGCTCAAGTCCTCCGTGCAAAAGACTTAAACAAGGTCAGTTGACAATATGGAGATTTAATTTTTGAAGACTTGGTCCCAGTTGTTCAAACGATGGATAGCGCTATCCGCCGGATAAATCACTATCCAGTGGAAACGTCACAGCGAAACCAAATACGTTATCCAATGGATAGTGATTTATCCAGTGGATAGCGTTATCCACCTTTTGAACAACTGGGGCCTGTAGTTACTGTGTTATATTAAAGAACTAGAGTGAAAGAACAA
>NC_090884.1:2276305-2286305 GCF_036669925.1 Montipora capricornis | reverse complement strand
CTGAGCTTCCAGAAAAGCCCTGGACACACCTGGCTATTGATGTGTGCGGACCATTTCCCAGTGGAGAATCGGTAGTAGTCCTCACTGATTACTACTCGAGATGGCCAGAGGTGAAAATCCTAAAGTCAGTGACATCCGCCAACACTTTAGACTGGCTCGACGAAAACCGTGACCGAATATTGGCCACAAGCTAACGGCCAAGTGGAACATTTCAACCAAAGCCTCTTGAAACACATCTTGACTACTAATGCTACTAACAAGGATTGGAGGAAAACATTGCCGAGAAGATCCAAACCTACCAACAGCACCACAACCTGATGAAGAAGAACTTGAAACAACCTCTGGAACACCAAACACAAGGAATCCAGTCAATGCAGACACCCCACCTGCAATTGGAATGCCAGTTCCAGAGAATCCACCTCCTGATCCACCCAACATTCCAGTGCGAACATCAGGACAAGACAGAAGACCCCCAAACTGTTTGGAAGACTATATCCGAAAATAATGAACTGTGACACCGATAAATAGAATTGAACCAGATTAAGGGTGAATTGCGACTGGTAGACATCTTCGCACATCAATTGTTTATCACATAACTCGAAGAACTGCACTACAGAAAGGGAGGAATGTCTTATCGAACTGTTGTCATGTTATCAGTGAACAATGGTCGCTTAGTCCGAACGTACTAGAGTATGATGATTGATTCAATTAAGTCGGAATGTTTAAGTTGTGATTTTGACATTTAAGATTATAGTTCTAATTTTATATTGAGTGGCGTGTACCCACCAACTAGGAACGAGATCTA
The DNA here is from genome assembly GCF_036669925.1 of Montipora capricornis. Classification (NCBI taxonomy): domain Eukaryota; kingdom Metazoa; phylum Cnidaria; class Anthozoa; order Scleractinia; family Acroporidae; genus Montipora; species Montipora capricornis. Next base: position 2,285,500 of record NC_090884.1, on the reverse strand, counting down.
TAAAGTATCATGAACACAAATACAAAACCAATAAAAACAAGTCAGTTACTGAAAAAACTTGTTTTTCCTGAATATTGGCTGTTGTCGTGTTTTGGGCTGAATATTGTCCATAACCTATTATTATCTATTAACTTTTAGTGCGAAAGTAGAAGAAAAAAGAAAACGAGAGGCTGAAAGGAGAAGTGTAGAAGAAGAACAGGTAGTTTTATTTATTCAATTTGGTAGACTGAAAAAAAAAAGCTGTCAGACTGGAAATGTTTTGGTCCAGTTAGATACGTCCAATTACTTCTTTTTTTTGTTCAGTGCAACTCAAGTGACTAACCTCAATGGAATTTGATCATCTGGGTGAAAGTAGTCCTGGGAAGGACTTTTGGTGGACTGACTCTGAAGATGGATAAAGGGGGTACATGTAGTTTCTAAAGAAACTGTGGTGCTGCATCGGTGGGGAAGTGGTACACAAAAATTTGGTTTTATCAGCGGAGTTGATATTGTAAATTGACCATGGTACAGGGATTCCAAATTCCATTGAGATATCTAACTCCTTGGCTCAAACCATCCTCTATTTCAAGTGACTCACTGTTTTAATAAAATCATTATTTTGATTATTGAAATGATTTCTTTCTTTAATTTCAATTCCAGTCTGAGGCAAAGCTAACAAACACAGATGATTCCTATTTTTTTAAACTTCTATTTCTTTCAGGAGAGGAAAAAGCAAAAAATCCAAGCAAATTTTGCAAATTTTTTCATCAAGTCCTGTAGTAGCATGCCAAAGGTAATCAAGTTGCAATGATCAACTTAAAGTGCATCAGGTATAGAGCATTCAGAGTCTTATGCTCCTTGTTCCAAGGAAGAGGACTTTCTTTGTTTTTAGCAAATGCCTTAATTAAACCAAGCCATAAAGCCCTTGTGTGAATCACTTTTTATTGTGGGAGTGCACTGCACTACACACAATGTCACCGAGTTGTAAGAGTGTAAGTCCGTGGTGTCAATGGGCCGCAGCACGTGCATAACTCACCAACATAAACAGGTCTGTTGGAAGGGTGCTTGAGTTTCTACAAAATGAGCGCCAAAATCGGCAAGAAGAAAACGATGGAATTACCTGGTGATAAATAACTTCGTCTAGGAGAGTAAATTTTTGACTTTGCAGAAACAGTGGTCAACCTCAAGAGTTAAGAGATTATGATCTTTATTCGCACATTTCTTGCCAAACTTTATAACACTTGAAAGATAAAAAAAAAAAAAAATCCGGTGTCTTGCCATCATTTTGACAGTTTTGTTTCACGACCGCTGAATTTGACGACGCTTTTGATTTTGTGATTTACTTGACGTGCAGCCAAAAGTACGATAGAAAAATTAAATGTAGCAAAAATCTACCAAAATGTTTTTTACCCATGGTAATTTTGTATATTTGCGGTTCAAGATTTATGTTGTTTTCACATTGCAAATGTTGTTCCTGATGGCAAAAATTATATTTCATTCTTGATCGACACTTCCTGAAAACTTGCCTCTGCTCTTCCTAAAAACTGTGTATCAATATTTATTTACTTTTTCATCCATATTTGTATATTTTGTTTTCTTCAATCTTTCTGGGTTTAATATTTTACTAGTAACCACATGTATTCTCAGGACATGTACCATGGCACTACTGTGATTTATGGTACCAAAACAATACCGTGTACAATTAGAGCTACATATTACGCAAAGACTAACCTTGAATCTCCTGGAAAACAAAACGCATCTCAATTGACAATTATGGAATAAAGCGCTGTGTACGTTACTGCACTACCACATGTACGCATTGCGTGCCTATTTTTAGGACTTGGTGTAGCAAAAATTGAGATTTTTTACCAGTGCTAAAAGATCACACTGCACTGTAACTAACATCTTTGAGAATGTTTTGAGTTTGAGTTCATGTTTTGGTTAGCATCCATGGTTGTCTTGGGGAACGGGTTTGGCAAGTAGTGTCAGCCCTTAATTGTCTTCTACTACCTACGATTATTCCCCAACACAGTTTCACACAAGTTATGCTTATTGGTTCTCTAGTACAAGCAGTTTTCTCAGAGTACGTCGGTTTCTCAACCATCATTTGATTTGCTCTAATTGATTTTATTCTCCCTAGATAATCCACCACTTGCACTTGCTTAGACATATCCTTTATTTGAGTTATTGCTATGTTGCTGATGCCAATATACACTGTACTTATTAATTAAACATCAGGTTGCTGCAGAAAATGACAGTAGGTTCAAGCCATTTGAACCTAAAGCGGGAATGAGTCTATCTCCAGTTACACGCAAAGAATTATCCCTTGATGCTAAAAACACATTAGATGCAGAACTTCAAAAGCAGGTTTGAGCATGTGGGAGTGTGTGGTGGTATCAAAGATAAAGTTGCTACATGTACATTTAGTAATAGAGCGACTTTCGCATGACCTTATAAAATGAACATAAAAACACAACGTAAACAAAAATGCAAAACATTAATTGGCTTATGAAACAAAAACAAACAAGCGCAAATTTTCATTGGCTTAGCAAACACGGATGCGAAGAACGTCATCTCTCTATGGAACTTTCTGGAAAGTGATTGGGGTTTCGAATTGCCATCATTTGAAATGCAGTAATGTGATTGGGCAATCAAACTGTTTCCTGCCCTTATTAGGAGTTTCTTTGGTGGGAATAAGGAGGAGGTTTGTTTTAAGCTTGTCAAACATTGGTCCGTGAAGCAAACTGCGAACACTTTTTCAAGGTCATATGAAAGTCACTCTAATGATATTGGATAAGGCCAAGTATGATAATAATATGTAGATCAGGGAGGGCATTATTGTGTAACATCTCCCAAGATCTGCACAATTCATTATGCACCTGTCAGCTAATTTGGCACCCTCTGAACCTCTCCTGATGTAATTTGACCAGTGGATTTTCTATTATTGGATGACTGACATTGTTTTTATATCAAAATGCTGGCTGCCAAGCCAGAAATTTACCTGGAATTGATTGGATGGACTATTCAGTTTTGTCACGAAAAGATGTACAACTACCTACAACCCTTATTGATTGTATCCTAGAAAACTGCCTTAATCAGGTCATCAAGTACCCCACACAGGGTAAAAATATACTCATCTAATGTTCACTTCAAATCCTAATTTGCTTTCCAATGAAGTTCATGTTCCAAGTCCTAGTCATGATCATGATGCAGCGTTCTTTGAACTAAACCTTAAGCCAAGGCTATTCAAGGGAAGTGAATGTTTCTATGGTATGCTTCCACATGCTTTAGTTGTACAGTTGATGACCCACAGCAACAGATCTGTTTCAAGAATGAAGGGTGGGTTGATAGTTCCAAGTTTTGCGTCAAAATATGGTCAAAACTCCATTGCCTATTGAGGGGCTGTCCTCTGGAATTCCATAGGTCGTTCAAAATGTTCTATTTTAGATTGCACAGACATGAAGTCCTTTTTGAAAAATATCATTAAATGTTATGCCTTTAACGAATTTAATTTCAAGGTCTTAGTCCCGCAAAATTTTAGATTGTTTTCATAAATGCCTAGTATTTTATTATGATTTATTTTATTTTTATTCCCTTGAATGTCGTATTTAGAATTTTTAGCATTTCATCACTAATTTGTAATTTGTACACGACCCCACAAGCTTTTAGCTTTGAATTTAATATTGTGTAAATTGTATTGTATTGTATTTAGTGCTTGCCAAAACAATCATCGGTCACCCCAAATGCAGACTGTGCAGACCAGGGGTAAAATATGGTGTTACCCTCCCTATTATTGAGAGCTAACCGTAAACAGGCTAACCTGAATGATATTTAGGCCTAATTCAGGCTAACTGAATTTTCATTTTACAGACGGTTTGCACAGTCTGCATTTTTCAGTGTCCCAACGATCATTGAGGATGAACTCTATTGTTTACGACTTCCCTAGCGGTATGCAATTACCGGTATCTAAAAATCCCACTCCTAAAAACCCATGCACGGAAACCTTCACTCTAACAGTGTTTATTTTTATGATTTTTGATGGATGAGCAGATGTGGCTACATCTTATTATGATGACCGATTTAGTGAAATTGAGGCATTTTCTCACTGCCATTTTCTCCAAAACAAAGTCGGTGACCCCCAAATTTTTTTTCTTTTTTGGAGTACATGTAAGTACTTTATGACCTAACTCTCAGCAAGAAATGAAGAAAATTTCACTGTAGGAAAATTTTGGCACTAACGTCCTTAAAGCATTTGAAAAGTGCATTTTGTGTGGCAGTGCTTGGAATGATATGGTAATTTTATTAAATATTATTGTCAATGGTTTATTGATAAACAAGAGATGTTTGTTACCTCAAAACTATGTGCTCTCTTGTACATGTACCTAGTTCTTGAACAATCTACAGGCACGGCCAAGTGTTGGCAAGAATAGTTAAAATCAAGTTTTACTTTTAAGAAAATGACAAAGACTTCTTTTTGGGTTTACCTCTTTAAAGTTCAAGACAACTTTAGCTTGAAGAATAAAGTTCAGAATCAGTCTTGTTTGATTTAAATGTGTGAGTGGTTAATGGAAGCTGGTAACTAAAACGTCTTTCATGTTTTCAAAGGACCATCACCTTTAGTCTGCAAATGATTAACTTTTATAGCCAAGCAGGGAATTATCTTGGGGAAGCACCCCATATTGCATTCTCTGTGATAGTTGAGTTGTACACTTCTTAATTTGATGCTTTGATGCCAATTGATTTTCTTGCAGCAAAACGTAGAATTGTATTTAACTCAAATAGAGAGGAGAAAACCAAGACCAAAGTACACAAAGACAAAGCTCACCACCATTCCTGAAATAACAGAGGGTACTTCCGATTTTACAATAGACAATGAGACTGTCACTGTTGATGAGAATAGCAATTCAAGCATTGAAATTATTGGACCAAGTAACATGAATGGTTCACCTTCAAGAGCAGGGCTGAAATACAAGCTGCTTCAGTTCCATAAAAACTACAGACCAGCATATTACGGAACATGGAGGAAAAAAAGCAGAAAAATATCTCCAAGGAACCCTCTTAAAAAAGACATGGTACATGTAGTCTTTGAATAACTGTTAGTCTCTCTTAGATCCAAAGTGACCTTTTAACTTTTTGTGGGGTTGGTAATTTCATTAAAATTAAGTGAATTAGTGTCGGTAAGGCGTGCCTCAATACATCTACCAAACAACACTACCCTGTAGCTGCTACACTGCTAGGATATAGTTATTTATTTGAAGTATGGTCTACAGAATTCAGGGTTAACCCATTGACTCCCGGGGGTTCCCCATTGACAAGTAAAATCATCTGGCATTTGACAGAGTAAAATACTACAATGTAGTCCGACTGGGTTAGGGGTCAAATGGTTAAGAGAGAGAGAGAGAGAGAAATAAAACTTTGCATTTCTTTCATTGTTCTGCATTGGTCACCACCTCCCAGTTTATTATGTTCTCCTTTTGACTACTTCTGGCTAGCAAAATGCAAAAAATCTTTTGAACTTGTTAGGAACTGCTTGATTATGAGGTGGATAGTGATGATGAATGGGAAGAGGAGGAGCCAGGGGAAAGTCTATCCAACAGCGAGGTGAGTAAATTGCACATTGTAGAATTATGAGACAAAAATTTAAAACACAGTTATGGGAAAAGTTTCCATTTAGTAACATTTACAGAGAAGGATCACATAGAAAATATATTTTTTAATAGACTCCAAGGTTAGAGGAGAAAAGGCAGACATTAAAAAATCAAGTAAACAAGACTAGCTGAGGCAGTTAAAGTACATGTAATGTCCTTATTCTCCCAGATTCACTTCAAGTATAACTCTGAATACTGTAGGGGAAGGGAAGAGGGTTTAACCAAATAAAGAGGTTTAGTACTTTATAATTAAAACACTAATTTAATTTCTCTTCAACAAAACATTGGTAAAACATAATGCTAACCAACTTTTAATAGGGAGTTTAAGCAGAGACGATGGCTACGGCAACGGAAACGTCATTCCAAAATATAACTTCGTTCTATCGCAAGTTCCTTGCAATAATATTATTCAGTCTTGTTCAAGTTGTACAATGCTTGCAAACTATCCCATAACTGGTTGGGTACAAGTGGTTTTAAAGTAAAGTCAGCAAATAAATAGTTCGTTGTTGTGTATGCTCACGTTGTCACCAAAACCTAAAGTTTGGTGATTTCATGTTGTTGTTTTGTTGAGTGCAACAAAGAAATGCACAGAAATTCATGCTGCATACACGTTATTCCAAAATGGCCACTGATTTATGCGGATACAAATTGGCCCTTGATGCCTCGTTCAAGATAAAATGTTCTTTTGAATTTTAAGCTTAAGAACGAGGCATCAAGGGCTAATTTGAATAAAAACAAAAGATTATTTAAATGGTGGCCATTTTGGAATAAGGTGTATGTGCAGCATTTTTAACCAATAATATTTTTGCTTTATGGCGTTGTTGTCGCCATAGCTGTCATCTTTGCTTTAACTCCCTAATATAAAATCATACAACCCATTGTTTTTTTCTCAGGGTGAAGATGAGGGTGATGGTGAGGATGATGATGAAGATGATGATGGGTTTTTTGTTCCCCATGGTTACCTGTCAGATGATGAGGGTGTGGCAGAGGATGAAGACCTGGAAGATAGTAACAGCAAGGAAGGCGATGATGGAAAGGTATTAAAGGGCTCTGTCTGAGTTGATTATTATTGAGGCTTCATAAGGTTAAGTGACAGCAACCTCAAATATTTGTCTTTAATGGCAAGAATATCTTTACCCATACCAAGCATGTTTTGCTAATTTTGCTTCCAAATTTCACCCTTACTGCATTGTAAAACTTAATTAAACAAAATCAAGAGTCACTTGTTCGACTACCAAGGCATAATGTAGTGAACGGCATCAGCTTATCCCCCAAGATGACATCACTAACTGCTTTGCATTGCAAAAATTCTTCCAAAACTGATAAGTTGTTTGTGATACCTCATAATGTCTGCATAGGATAAATGACTGCTGTTCATCAGAGGTGAAGGAGCTTTGCTATTGGTGGAACCATGGTGACATGAATAAATGAATAAACTAGTTGCGTAGGTACCCTGTTTTGCTCCACACTGAGGCAGCACCATTTTCTTTTGAAATTATAACCCCTTTTTTAGCAAAGATGGTATTTTCTATGATGCACTGAAATACAAGCAATCCATCTTGGATTCCCTATTCACTCGTGAAATTTTCCTCGCAGGTCAAGAGTGGTCAACATAAAAGAGAACAACAACTGGAAAAAGCCAAGGCTTGGGAAGCAGAGATGAAGAGAAAGTGTAAACCCATGAAGCCTGTTGCAGTGGGCTGCCTGTGGTCAAAGGAAGCATCATTCAACTTGACCCTCAAGAAATTTTCAGCATGCTTGCTTGTTGACGATCCAATACATGTTGAGAGCTCAAATTCAAATACTGGAAATAACCCTTCAACCACGGATTCCTCAAACAATAGTGGTGCTCTCTATGTACCAGATGAAGGTACATGTACTTTAACTTCAAATCTTAATTCCCTAAAATTTTTAGTGTCAACAATAATCATCATCCTTATCAGTATCAACCTAAAATGAAAGCAATGTCACAGTGTTATTTACTCAGCCAAGAAGCCAAGAAGCCAAGCTCTGCACTGACTTCAACACCCAAGTTGAAGTGGGTTGGGAGTTGTACGGGGATGAACCGTGCAATGGAGCAGCAATTCCTGTCATGAGACCCAAATAAGCCCTGGCTCTGACTTGAGCTTTTTGCTTTTCACAGCCTACCAACAAATACAGGTGTAATATGCGACAATTTCCAGTAGTACTTTTTAAAGTGCCCCTGTGATTAAAAAAATCACTTCCTTTTTTCCTTCAGATTTTGAAAGTGTGTTTGCTTAAAACTTGACTGGCATAATTTTGATCTTCGATCTTTATCCAAAGGCCATTTACTTAGAGTGTAAGTTTTGAATTTCACGGTCCGGCATTACTCATGTTCAAAACTGACTGGTTGGATCCAGGGAAAGGTGGCGTCAAAGGATGACTAGCTTAAAATTAAATTTCATTGTGTGAATGCAGCTTACTATACATATATATGCAAAACCTGAGTTTAAAAGTCTGAAAGCCCAAAACTCCCGTGATGCACATTAATTCTGTGCCATACACACGCATTGCATTCTTAAACTAGTGAGCCTTTGGTGTCATTTTCTCCTCAATCCAGCTCTCTCAAGATCTTAAAGTTAGTAATGGTGGACCATTAATTAGTTACTTAAATAGGAAAATTCCAGTTAAATTAAACAGGTGTCTTTTGGAAATCCAGGCTTAGTGTTCAGTTAACATAGTTTTGTAATCCAAAGAAAAATAAGAATTGATTTTTTACTCACAGGGGCACTTTAACAATAGGCATTCCTTAGTAACGTTTTGTTTATTTTACAGCCATGCCATTGCTTCTTAAAATTATTCATGGCAACACTGTTGGAATTCACAAGATAATGAGTCTCTTTAGGAAGCAATGGACATCCAAATGCCTATGCAGAGACGTCACTGATGAAGAAGTTAATGAAAATTGTTCCATCTCAAAACGACAAATTGAGAAAAAGATTCTAAACATTGCTACAAAAGAAAGAAGAACTGATCGCCTGCGCTGGTATGTGCACAAACATGTTCTGGAGAAATTTGGCCTTGAAAATCTGACAATGGTGGATGGCTTGAACTGCTATGATTCATCTGTCCATACAACCATGTTTCCTGTCTCCCCTGCATCAACTAATTCTCAAAGTATCAAACAGTTTGTCAGACCTGTGTCAACAGCCCTTCAGGAGACTGCGAGTCTAAAACTAAAACACAATTCTCAAGAGCCTCCTAACTTGCCTTCACCAATGGAAGTGGACAGCACAAGGCTATCACAAAATCCCTGTCGGCCAACGATGCAAAGTTCTAGCATTTTTGGTGGAGAATTGCCTGTGGAGAATAAAATGCTTATCAACATTTCACAGGCATGTAACCCAACTTTCATTAGTGATAAAAAGACTTCCACTAACACCACAAGTCAAGATTTGCCTTCTCAAAATATCCAAAGTAAATCTGTTGACTGACCCATATTTCCACTACACATTGGATAGATTTGTACATAGTGCACCACCATGTGTCATGCAAAGGTTGTTGATTGAGTTTCCTGATTTTGAATTGGTATTCTGTTATTTTTTTT
>NC_090884.1:2268805-2271305 GCF_036669925.1 Montipora capricornis | reverse complement strand
TACAATGCACTGTAGCAGTCATATGCAGAAGTTTTTTGGCTAGATTAGTTGAACCAACCCTCTTTTCTGTTCAAAAATAAATAAATAACAGCTTTGTTCATGCCGTAGGCTTTTTTAATTAAGGGAAAGGTCACTAACCTGTGTTATGATTGAATCCAAGCCTTCTGTACCCCAGGCATAATCACCAGGGTTTCCATGGAGACGGAGAATATTGCTGGACAAGGAAAGCAATGATAACATTGTCATGAAGGATTGCTGATTTCAGGACAAGATAAATAATTTCAATTTATTACAGCTCACTAATGGCAAAATTAATTCAGTGGGACATTGATATTGTCAAGTTCATCCTCAAGAGGTTTTCCCTTAGTACATAAAATTAACAATCCTACCACTTTGAAGTAAATTATTCACTTTGAACCCCATCACTTACAAAGGAAATGCAAGATTGCCTGGATGACCGTCTTCACCAGTAGTACCTGTAACGACCATTGACAGACAACTTTAACATGCACAAAATTAATGCAATATTGATTTTTTTCAGCAGGGGTGCAGGAACAGCACAGTGGTGAGAGCACTTGCCTCCCACCAATGTGGCCCAGGTTCGATTCCCAGACTCGGAGTCATAATTATGTGGGTTGAGTTTGTTGATTCTCTACTCTGCACCAAGTGGTTTTTCTCTGGGTACTCCGGTTTTTCCGCCTCCTCAAAAACCAACATTTGACTTGAGTTGAATTAATAATGTTGATCTCAGTTTACAGTGTCCCTAATTAGTACTAGAACGACTAGACACTTCCTTTCCGCATGTTTCGTATCTAAAATGGCTATTTTATAAGCATCAGAAATAAGCCTATTTGGCTCAGTGTCAAAATGGTCAAGGGACTGAGGTGTTGAATGAGGGATATAAAGAACACAAGGTCACATGAAGTATCAAAGTTCCAAACATGTCAGTGACTGACTGGATATGTCATTTTGACAGAATGAGTCCATACCATTTAAATTAATGTTTGTGGACAAGATATCCAAAGCTCCAATGCTTAAAGAACCACTACACTTGACCTCTGGCAGACCACCCAAATTTTGGAATCACAGATTTTTAAGACTAATCTTTATAACAAACTGGATATTCATTTTGCTTTGTAGGCACTTCATAATTCCTTCACCATTAAAAATTATACAGTGTGTTAGAAGATACACATATATGCCCGCCCCATTTCAACTGCGGGCCAATCCCCAGGTCAACGTTTAAAAAGCCCTATTCAAGCCTGCTCTGGTTTCTTTGCAACAATGCGATGATCTTTCACTTAGAAAATCAAATTATAATGTTTAAATAATAATTTAACCTCATAATCTGAGCTGAAAATAATACCTTGTGCTCCTAAGCTCCCAAAAAGATTCTGAAGAATCCTGCAAAAAAACAGTACAGGAATTTTCTGTTAATTAATGCACATGGCCAAGGCACTAAGCAATTTTCAGAGAACAGGCTTTCAACCTGGGCATTAATTGAGAAATTACCCCAAATTTTACGAAGAGCACAAACCTTGGATTGGTTGGCAAACTTTTACATGCAGGAAATGCACTCTAAGAGGTCCAGTTATCAAACCTTTACCAGAGAAGCATGCCTCAGACTACTAGAGAAGAACACACCGGCCCTGCAGGGCTCATGGTCCCTTTGTTACTTACTCAATAAAATTTGCCACAAACATGTACATGTACATGTGCATGCTTTATCATTGAAAACAGCTTACTGCCTCTGATTTCACAATGTGAATCTTTTATGGTTAGTAATTTCTTGTGCAATTAGTGAGACGACCCTAAGAGGACATCTCCTTTCTACAGTTTGTTACCAGGACATGTATCTACATAAGCAAAGACTTGCATAGCCTTCCCCAACAACGTTTTTGGACAAGTCATTTTGTGCAAACAGTCACAGTGGAAAGGAGAGGGATGACTTCAATAAAAATGCCTGTGAAAGAGGACACAGCATTGAAAATAAACAACACCAAGAATATTGGGTGAAAACAATCTTACATGTCGATTGCTGCAGCAGTAGTAGCATTGGCGGAATCCCCTCTCTCTCCTGCCCTTTGATTGGTGCGAATGCTTATTCTTGTCCTTGGTCTTCGGGATCTTCTTGCCCTTGCTTCCTCAGGTGATGCACCTGTAACACACCATAAACATTATACATTAATTGTGGCTGACGAAGTTCGGTAGATCCGAATGAAATATTCCACTTGTCTAGTCTTTTTAGTCTTTAATTGTGCTCTGAGTTTTGGAAATTTTTATAGTTTTAATTTTATATTAATATGTTGTTCATTTGCCAGCTAAAATTGAAGGGGAAAACATTAAGTTTTTAAAGACCTGGGGCCAGTTGCTTGAAGGCTAGTTAGTGCTAACCCTTGGTTAAGAGGTATCAAAACCTATAGGTTCCCATGGTATTTAACGCTGGTTAGCGCTCGGGCTAACCATGCTTCGAGCACTTCGGGCCTGATCTCAAGCAAAC
>NC_090884.1:2256305-2263805 GCF_036669925.1 Montipora capricornis | reverse complement strand
TCATCTTCATTTGGTTACTGTTTTGTAAAATATCTCTCCATTGCCGTCATGCTCATCTTCTGTAGTGTGGTTTTTGTGAAATTGAATCATTGGCTGTTTCCTGGCAGGTCCACACTATTCATGCAAACGAGGATGAAAATACAATTCTGCAATATTTTCACAAAAGTAAAGGAAAAGAACTTCAAAAACTTGCATTCATTTTGAACTTAAGTTCGTAGGGTAATAAAAACATTTGAAAAAACACAGCCCCATTAAATTTACGCAACAGTTCGTCCTCAAGTTTTCCAAACTTTCAGCCACTACTCAATCAGCTACCTTTACGGAGCTTTTCCACCCTCCCGCTCACTTCTCTTTAACGTTTCATGATGATTCGGAAATAAATGTGCCATTCTTTTGCCAGCCAATTTTGATTGATCACGATCTTCTCTGATCCAAAGCTGTGCGATACTTATCTTCCACGGTTTTTGCAAAGGTTTTAAAACCTCAACTTCACTAATGCTTGAAGTAATGCATGACATATTACAGTTGCGTTACCTGCGCAGTAACGTTGGGCACAAACAATCAGCGTGAATGTCCTTACCAACAAAATATAAAGCGTTTTTAGATGGCTCTTTTGTTGCCATGGTAACCTATTATGTCACATTGACAAGTACACCTTGGTACCATAACGTTGCCTTAACATGAAACAGTGTTGTAGAGTTCAGGGCTGCAAATAACAGCCAGTCAATGGACAGCCGGGGGCGCAGTGGTAAGATCTCTGCCTTCCAACCCTAAGGTCCCAGGTTCCATTCCCGGTTCTGCCGAGACTGGAATATTTGGCGACCTTCTTTCCTCCTAAAGTTCACTCAGCTTTCCATCCTTCCGAGGTCGGTAAAATGAGTACCAGCATGCATGGACTGCTTAGAAGCGGCTGCTATTTGTGCCTGTATATGCTTCCAGTCCGTTGGGGGTAAATTGATCGTTGTAAAGCACCTTTGAGACGTTAGTGACAGGGGCGCTATATAAATGCGCCACTTTACTTTTACTTTACAATGTCCGGTCAAAAATAGGTTTCGTCAGGTCAAATACTTAGATGGCAGGACAATTTGTCCGGTCGTTTACACTGGTAGGAAAAAAATTGTTGGCGTTTGTGAAAAAGGAGGGGAAAAGACGGATACTTAACTACCAGACCAAGAACTCTAAACAAATGATTCGTAGTAGTCATAGAATATCTGGCTATCATTTTCGCTTTGTCATTCACCAAGTCGTCACCGCAAATTAGCTGGTCTTACAGATGTGTACCGGTCACGGCTGTGAATTACTTTATTATTAGTCCATGTGGGTTTTGTAAACATGATTGGATAACAAAACCTCTCAGTGTCGGTACAAGGGTCATGGCACCCTTTGTCTTCAAAATTTAAGTGTGACAATAACAATAAAAAGAAAGCAAGTTTAGATTCATTTGTCTACTTGTCGACATTTCCGTGTGAATCACTTAAGCTATAAATACCACAATTAACTTAACATTCTATTTTCAAGGGAAGCAAACCTTTTTAGCAGTAAATTCACATAATTATGACAACATGTAAACTTTACCTGGCCTATATAAGCGATTCATCTCAAACGATTGACCAAGGATTTCGTTGTATTAGGTGCCATGCCATGTGTCATGTGGGTCGTTTATATAAAATATTTGAAAAATTCTTCTCAAACTTTACTGAAGCAAAAATGCAGTAAGTTTAGATTAAAAAGGCTCAAAGGGAAGAACTCAATCATCACTTCTGGCATGCCCCTAATAAAAGCTTTGGTTACCAAAAAGCTTTTCAGTGATAGTAATGCACCGGTAGATAAGAATCGGATTTATGGACATCATACTTTGCAAGGATAAGGAAATGTTTTCCCCATGGATGATGGAGTATAGACTTGAAATTGACGAAAAGTAGCTAAATTCAGGTTTTATAGCGATAAGACATACTCGATGTTTGTCCGGACAAAAATGGGATATGTCCGAGCAAAAATAGGTTTGACTGGACAATTTGACTGGCGCCAGCCGGGAAATTAATTGCAGCCCTGAGAGTTCATCCTTCAATTAAGACATTCCCTTTAAATTGTTGAAACTAGCTTGAGCCATGTTTAAAATGTTTAAATTACCTGCCAATAGCCCTCCAAGTAAATTTCTTTGAAGCAACTAAAAAATAAAGAGTATAACTTCTAAGGTTGGTGGCATGGTTACATGTACTTATACACGTATAATATGTTTAACAAATTGAATGTGGTTCATGGTTGTCTGTACTCTTGTAGACAATGATGTTTGTCATCAAACTGGTGGAAATGATGTGAATTCACAAGGCGTAACCGAGTGAGTCCACAACAAATCTTGACCACTGTGATGACGAATATCATTATCAAAAAGAGTAGAGACAATGCTGAAACACATTTGATTTGTTTGTTACCACAATATTCAACACCAAAGGAAATGTTTATTTCAGAGCATGACCAAGATCATGACAAAAAAAAAATGCAAGCGTTGTCAAATTAGTCAAGGGTTAGGGTTAGGGTAAATTAACTCTTTACCTCCACAGGGAAATGCCTAGAGACTTCACTCTGTCTAATGCCAGGCAATCTTACTTGTTAATTGGTTAATTAAGAGTAAATGGGTTAATAAAAAATAAGAAAACAAGATGCATACCCCTGCAAATTGGGCAGCTGGATCAACATCAATTCTCTCTTCCTCTTCATTACTGAGAGCAAATAACAAACAAAATCTTAACAAGAGATAACACAACTGAAAGCACAATCTATCTGTCTGTATAAAGGAAGTACACGAACAAGGATTGTTAACGAAGATTTTGCACATTATGTGTGTACAAAAATGCATCTCAACATTGCAAAATTATTACTCTCATTACCATTTTGGATGCCCAACCATCTTGCTTTGATTTACAAGAACAGCATTACTGGTAAATAATTAAAACTACCAGTAGTGAGCAAAAAAACCATTTCCAAAAATCATTTTTGTTACTTACAATGATTTGTTGACAGTTAAGGCCACTTCAGAAAACGTATATGACTAACCAAAGAAATTATACATACATATTTAAGTAACGGCTCACCATAGGGGCTTTTCAGGGCCAATCAAACACAATTAACGAAACGACGGAACACAAAAACAACAACTGTTAAGAATCCCAACTGGTTGGAGGCAAGAAAGTTGGCTATTTACAAGTGCAGCTTGGAAGTTGAACCAGGGACTACCAGGAACAAATTTAGAGAGTGGTCAGAGTGGGTCTTGAACCTGGGATATCTGGATCTCAAGGCAAGTGCCCTAACCACTGGGCCACACTGCTTCCTTCTATCAGTTGTGATAGACAAAACAAAGCTTCAATGTACTAACCTGTCACTTAATTGTTCAATAAATTCTCCCTGACACTGTGAGCAAGTGAATTCCTAGCAAATGAAAAATAATCAAAGTCCAATTTGCGAGCAGCGTTAGTGAAGACATGAGAGTATCCATCCCCCTTTCCACAACCACTCAGGTTTGATTGATAGATTTGGCATTTACTGGCACATACAGTGGCCCACAAGGGCAGAACACAACTCAATATTGAGCGGGATTCTTTCTATGTAGAGTAGAACAGTGTTTCATGATGCAAAATTAAATTTCACGCTACACAACAAAGATTTGGAAGACTGGTAACAAGCACAGGCAACTTCACATCATGTGATCATACAACCTTGTGATGGTAAGTACTTTGTGTGAGATTACTTATATTGTCCCGACTTAATGAGTGTTACTGTGTGTAAGACCACATAAATGTAAGATGTGTAAGGCTATGTGCATATTAAATGTAATATAAAAACCAAATTTCAAAGTTTAGAATTATGATATGGACAGCCAAACAGTCCTCTACCGATCAGCTCTCCCACCTTGAGGAGGCTCGAACCAGTTTCAATACTTCCAAGTGACGCTCTTATTGGAAGGATTGGCACCACAACGTTGTATCATGTATTGGCAATATTGCGGTACCAAATGAAACACTAAGCCATATAATAAACTACTTAATAACCGAGTTAGCTCGAGCCGTACTGGGGAATATTGGCCCTCGGTCGTTTTTGTACGGACGCACTGCCACGACCTTGGGCCAAGATTCCCCAGTACGGCCCTTGCGCTCAGTTAGTAAGAAGTTAGTAATAATTATTTCACCGTGGCAATGGGCAAGCCCTGTAAAAACACCCTTTATTTTGTCTTTAGTTGCTTGTATCTCAAAAACGAACAAGGTGACACCCATTTTTTGAAGGGAGCTCTGAATCCTCTGGACATAACTTTTTAAAACTTTGCCAAAAGTTTCATTGTGGCCTTCTAATCACTTTTCAGCAATAAAAAGGGGGGTTACCTTGTTCGTTTTTGAGATATGAGCAACTAAATCTGAACTATAGGGTGTTTTTGCCAGGCTTTCCTGTTGTCAAGGTAACTTTATACATTGCAATAATGATCACATCTTGCTTGGAAATAATCTGTGTTTCATATGGTACCATAACATTAGCTCCCTCCTGGTTCTGCTAGCCATTATGATTTTAAGAGAACAGTTTAATTTTTTTAATCTAAAGATTACCTAAGAAGGGTTAAGTTTTTGCAAACGTTGGCCATGTAGCACGTATGTTTCAGAATTAACTATTGGAGGGTAATATGAAGTGCTATTTTCTACCCATGTACACCAGGGTGGGAATTAAACCCACTACCTTCGGGTTAGATCACCACTGCTCTACCGACTTACTTAAAACAAAATAATACTGCAAGGCTGGTTGTACGGCTGTGAGGATATATATATTTTTCTTTAACCAATATTTCATTAGGCACAGCTTGACTTCTTCAGGGAGTTGAATGATTAATTTGCTGTTAACCCCCTGAAGAAGTCAGGCCGTGCTTGATGAAATATTGGTAAATCAAAAATATATATATCCTCACAGCCGTACAACCAGCCTTGCAGTGTATTATTTTGTTTTAAATCTACAAATTATTTGCTGGTTAGATCTCCCAAGATCCAGCACTTCTACTTTGTTCAGCTGGCCCTTGCATAAAAAATTTTCTACTAACATGTACTGACTGAGCATTTTCCCACAGTTCTCTGTCGGTTGCAATTCAATCATGACAGGAAGGGGATTAACATAGGGGATATTCAAGGTTCATGACGTTTATCTTCCCCCTTAAGACACCAATAATGACAAGAGAAAAGCCGTCACTGAGCTACATCTAGTAGACAAGCTGTCCCACGCCTGCAAGGAGTTTGGGCTAACGATCAGCCTCAGGAAAACCAACATCCTGGCGCAAAGTGCTGAGTCCCCCCCAGTCATCACTATCGACAACACGAAGCTGGAGGTTGTGGACACCTTCACCTACTTGGGCTCCACCGTGTCAAGCCTGACTTCGCTCGACCCTGAGATCAGCTGCAGGATCGCCAAAGTAACTGCTGTCATGGCCAAACTCAACTAGCGAGTGTGGAGCAATGACCTGTTGAGCGAAAGGACCAAGATGTGTGTCTACCAAGCTTGTGTCCTGTCGACTCTCCTTTATGGCAGCGAGTCATGGTCGCCCTATGCCAGACAAGAGCGGTAACTCAACGTATTCCACTCCGCTGCCTTCGGCGCCTGCTGCACATCAGGTGACACGACAGAGTCACCAACACCGAGGTCCTGGAGTGCGCTGGCTAACTGAGCATGCCAACACTGCTCATTCAGCAACGCCTTAGATGGCTTGGCCATGCACATTGCATGGAGCCTGACCACATGCCAAGAGAAATCATTTATGGAGAACTGCAGGAGGGCGTCCGTCCCGTGGGTCAACTGTTGCTGCGCTACAAGGACATCAAAGAAAGACTTGCGATCTGCACTAATCGACACCAGTGCATGGGAGGACATCACCAATCACCAAGATACATGGCAGCAAAGTGTCAAAGTGGGGGTTTCAAAGGCGGAAGCAAACGCTAGAGTCCAGGCTACATGCAAGAGAGCGGCGAGGAAAGAACACCCAGCCTCTGCGCATGTTTCCACAAAGCACGTCTGCGCCACCTGCAAAAGAGACTGCCACTCCAGGATCGGGCTACACAGTCATACAAGATCCTGCCCATAAGTAGTCTTACACATCTTACATAAATGTGGTCTTACACACAGTAACACTCATCAAGTCGAGACAATATACTTAATCATATACAAAGCACTTATTAGCACAAGGCTTGTATGATCATGTGATATGAAGTTGCCCGTGCTTGTTACCAATCTTCCAAATTTTTGTTGTGTATAGTGAAATGTAATTTTGCATCATGAAAGGTTGTTCTGCTCTACGTAACTATTTTGTATCACAAAAGATTGTTGTGTACCATGAAAAATTGTTTTGTATCAGGGAAGATTGTTGTGTATCCAGCTCAATATTGAGTTGTGTTTTGCCCTGTGGGCCACCATAGGCACAGGATGAGTTTGTTGGTTTTCTACACAGCTGTGAGATGTTTTACTCTGGCTACTCCAGAATTAGTGTTGCCAAAAAACAATCAAGTTACAGAGGCCTTATGGGTAATTAAATGCAAACCATAATAATTTATTGCTGCCGCAGTGAGTGAGCCTGAAGTGAAGGAAAGAGACAGCTCTCTAATCGGGAGAAGAACACATTTTTTTTCAAAACACAAGGGATTGTGCTCAAAGGCGCAAGGAATTGTGGTAATGTGCGAATGGGGGAATTAAGATGCACCGTACGATCATTAGAGCCTGCTCTGTTTTTCATTTCAAATGAAGACAGTTTCACTGTCATGCAAGAAAAAAATAAGTTCAAAATCATTGAATGAAAAGAACCAAGAACTTGGAATGCTGTAGGAAACAAATCTTTTAACCACTTCTCCGATTCTCAGGTCTGTGTGGTACATCGCTTCTGAGTTATTTGCTGAAACGTTTCACACAACCCATAAGAGATTTGTATGGAGACGCCATGTGATCCACCAACATGCCAACCGGTAATCAACAAAAACGTCTGGAGTTCAATTTGCGATGAAAGCAATTACTTTTCACTCATGAGATAACATACATGTATCTGTATGAACACATCTCCTAATGTACTTAAAAGCCTGAAACTGCTGAGATTCATAGGATAGACATTTTGTTAAACCAAATAGCTTTGTATCATGGTGTCATGCAAGGTGACAATTCGGAAATTCAAACTGCTGTATCTTCAAAACAAAAGATGTCACAGAACTGGAGACTTGAAAAAAATATTTATTTCGAGGTCATCTTTGACCTCCTTTAGATAACAATTGAGAAGACCTTGTGATTTGGATTTTAAATTTCATGATGTCACTGTGAAAACCATCTGTTGTTTCTTTCTTCTCTTAAGTAAGGTCCAGAAGGAGGTCCAGCAAGGGGCCAGTTTGGGGAGAAAAGGAAAGGAAAGTAACTTTATTTCAGTGTCTAGTCGTTCAAGCGCTAGAGCACTAATTCGGGACTCTGTAAACTGAAATCAACAATTAAGGCAAATCAAGT
>NC_090884.1:2238805-2251305 GCF_036669925.1 Montipora capricornis | reverse complement strand
GTACAGTTAAGATTTCACTAGTTGGAGTTACATCCATCCTACATAATAAAATGTTACATGTCATAGTCTCAGTAAGGTGACCAGCAAGTTGATATGAAGAAAAACACTCGTGATCATTACGTTTTGGATATCCATTTATTGTGAATACAGTTTTTGACCATTTCCTCATATCTTATACATGTACAGTACTTCCGAAGGACTAACAAACTAAATTATATTTTAGTTCTATACTTGTAAAAGTTTAAAAAGCTTGGGGCTTGATATTAAAAAAGGAATACTCTTTGGTGTGTCACTCTTAACATCGCTTTGTTCCCTGGGCCTGGTCTAGTCAGAACTTAATAATTTCCTGTTGTCATTTTGTAATCAATTTTCAACTTGAATAGTCTGATTCTTTGGAAATGAACACAGAGAAGGATCATTCCTACAGATTGAGACAGTTGTACAAGGTTCAAGATGGCAGCTTGTTCAATTACAACATGGGAATCATAGACCTTGCTATGCCCTTAGACAGTGGTTATTTATTTCAGGTCCTCAGATTTAGTTCCCTAGGGATTTGGGATGTGCTTAAACTCAAAATCTTAACCAGCTATCTTGCTCTAGGTCCCTGAAGCTAACACCATGTAAGCTAAGTAATTTTCAAATGAGAGGTGCTCCATGCAATACACGAAACCAAGACTTGACATGACTTACTCTCTGTCGGAAGCTTCAAACGTTCCACAATTTCTAAACATTTTTCCCGTGGTAACATTACCAACTCCCTATTTTCTGGCTGTTTACTCAGACCATAATTTCGTCAAAGCTGCTGTTTTTGGCCCGTTGTTCACGCTTGTTCGCGTTCATGCCAACAAACTTGAAACCAAAAAAGGCAAGCTACCGTAAACTTTGGGTGTGAACATTTATTTTCATAATGTAGCTGAAATTCTTGATATTTTAACACATTTCAAACAAGAATGCCCAACAGAGCAAAAAAAAGAGAACAGTGAGAGGTAAACACGTAGGTTGGAATCAAAACTAACGCGGTAAAATGTCTGTCTAGTCTGCTTATGTGTGTTTGAAGAGCCCTTCGAATTATCCAACTTTCGCAAGACTACTGACTACGTGAGAGTTCCACACCA
This sequence comes from Montipora capricornis, assembly GCF_036669925.1. NCBI lineage: Eukaryota > Metazoa > Cnidaria > Anthozoa > Scleractinia > Acroporidae > Montipora > Montipora capricornis. The sequence goes on along the minus strand of NC_090884.1, from coordinate 2,250,190 downwards.
AAACAACTTGTTGTCCCTTATTATTCGAAAGTACTTTGCTGTGACTTTTTGCCATAAACAGCCCAACCGTTTCTCGATCTTTTGACACCGTCTACACGTAAGGCAAGGAAGATAAACTACACAGATAACGACACGAACTCGAAACTTTTCGCAAGGTAGACCGCCATTACTTTGGTTTCTGCTTATGGCGGGCCAGCGGATACGCTCATAAGAGATCTCAAAGTCGCGCACGCGCAGACAGAATGCCCCTGTGCTCCATGCTCCAGTTTTGCTACAGCCTCGAGCTGAGCCTCCTCCTCAGCTCGACCCAATGCGTGAACGATCAACAACTCTTGCGCAAGGTAGAATGGTTGTCGTATGGGACTAGGATGGTAGGTTGCCGTTGTTCCCTTTTTTGATTCCTCATGCAAAATCTTGATTTGGCTTTATTCTTTACGTACAGGGAGACCTTTTGAAGGAATTACCATCATTCAATCAAAAGAACTTTTCAAAATATTCTGCCGATGCGGGTACCAAGCCCTCGGTAGGTGATCAACTCGTTTTGCTATTTTCTGTCTTTTTATTTTTCAGGTACTTGCTTTTATATAAAGGGAGAAACAGTTCTCTCATTTTTCAATGGCATATTTTAGAAATATGCCATTGAAAATTGTTGCATTGAATAGCATATAATTTGCAATGACCTTGTTCATAGCTTTGTCGCTCGTTTACACTCCACTGGCAACGTACAGAATTTGTAAGATGTGACTGAGTCAGTAACTTGTCTACTATACTATTTTCTGACCTTGCATCCTCACAACTGTTTATTATATCGCTGCCTTTTTCTTACACAGAATCGTAGACCTGTCGTTTATTTACCAACGAGAGAAGATGGAACAAATGAACAACGTAAGACAGTCCTTTGCCAAAGATATCATTGACGTCACCAATTTATACAAGCTCTGCTGTTTTGAATAACATCAACAGTGATCGTAAACAGATATCTTCAATTCCCTGTAGTGCACGAAATGTACACTGTAAATCACCGCCCCCTACCCCCCCCCCCCAAAAAAAAAAACCAGGAAAAGGAGGAAAGAGAGCTAATGTTCCAGCTCCCAGGGCATTTTTTCCATTCCAATATTCCCACTTGTGCCTGCCTACCAGTGAAAAGATACACCACTTGCATCAAAACATCACTAATGACAGAATAAACAGCCAGCAAGGTTTTTTGATGGCAAGCAAAAAGTAAGGATAAAACAGATAAGCAAACCACAAAGTTATGTTGTGTTCCTTTCTGTTATTTTAGTCGCTGTCTGGTTCGGTGTAGTCTCTGCATGACAAAGTTCTAGGTTCTAATCCTCCAGCAGGGAAATTCCCCAGTCCAAAGGGCAAATCTTGTCCACGACCCCACATAATGGGAGAGTTTTGAATGTTGCACATTCAGTTTTTTCCCGCTATGTCCCCGCTTTTCCCAGGTTGGGGGTGAGGAGGGGAGAATTTACATTGACTAGTGCATAATATTGTTACATTGGTATTCTTGTATTGATCATTAGCTTCAGATAACTCAACCGTTTATCAGGTTAGCCCCCAATCTCAGGACAATAATTAGATAAAGGAAAAAGGACAGCCGGCTTGCATGCATTACAGTAGTTTATCTTTAGTTTTTCTCACACATAATTTCCTCTTTCCACTGTTGAATGACTTCGTTCAAATAAAATATGAATAATTTATTAAACCTTAAGATGAGGGATCTGAAAACTTTGTTATTTCCCCTGGTATGAAAAGGTTCCAAAATGGGAAACATGAAAAATTGTTTTACCACCTCAACCCTTACTCTCCCTAAAGTTCCAATTACATGTTTTTCTCTGTCCAATACGAGACAATTTTTCTCATTTGTGGACAATCCCTCATGCATGAAAGGGTTAATACAGCTAGCAATATATAAACCTGGTGGCTTGCAGCATACTTTTCATCACCCATGAACATAATCCTGTTTCCACTTCCAAGAACAAGAGAGAAAACAATATATTTATAACTGGTATTGACCGTATGGATTCACTCATATTGATTTCATAATATAGTTATTGCAATACAAAACTTATAATGATATAGCAAAAGTTATCTTTAAAATGGTTAACTTACATTACATGTCAAATGTGCAGATTGTTATATATGCATCATGTGGTAGACTAGGTCAATACTAAGCTAATGTTGGCCTGAACAGTCAAGGTGCTCCAGTACCAGATTTTGCAATAATCAGATACAAGTACCATTCAGTGGTAGTCAAAATAAGAGTAACAAAGGAGTATGATAGAATCTTTCTGTTTCATGGAATAAGGAAGTGGTCTATGAAGGGGAAGTCAAGGTTCAGTGATTATTACAGTACCTTTTTTAACTGGTACTTTATGGTAAATTGATTGTTTTCAGCAAATGTTGGTTTAATCACTTGAATTATTACCTTTTCTAACTGCAGTTATCGTCACTGACAAAGGAAACATTCTATTGAGATATCTTCACCGGCAGTGGGAAGTAAAAGTGAGTTGATCATTCAATATTATTAATAATGATTATTGTTGTTGTACGGGTATTCCTTATGTACTGGATCTTAGTACATGTATTGTGTAATGTTAAAAAATTCAAATTGTGCTTCCCTTATTTGTCTTTGCAGAGTGCTCAGTGCGGTAAAAAACGTGACATTGAAGGTGCAGACCTTGCAGAAAGCTCAGAACCATCAAGAAAGGCAAAGCGACTAGATCATGAAGACTATAGCCCCCCAGACTGAAATAATGTTATCTGTTTGAGGTGAAATTCAACAATGGTGAAATTTCTTAAAGAGAACCCAACCAGACTGAATAAGACTGAATAACTCCTGACCAAGTCTATTAAGTTTTAACCTGCATACTGAAGCAATTGTCAAAAGCAGTAATTTTTTTTGCTGGCAGGTACATCCTTTACAATAATTGTTAATAATTATTATTTTGTTAAGCAGTCAAGGATGACTTGTCGTGGCCAACAGAACAGTACCATAGCTGATAAGAATTATTATTATCGGATAACATTAACATTATTATTGTCAGAGGGTATAGCATTTTATTACTGATTGAACTGAAGATAAAGGTCTCTCTTTAGCTCTGTAAATATTTAAGATGAGACTTCATTTTTATTTTTTTGCTGATTTTCTTTTTCATCTAAGAAATCTGAGAATGCAGTGAGAAGTAGAAGAAAGGGACAAAATGTGAAAAATTACCCGATGGCTTTTTTTGTTTTGCTTTTGCCTGATGATGAGAGGAAACAAAATTGCTCAAGGCTCAGCACTTTGTTTCATGCTTGCATTAGATGAAATCTGAAGGGTATGTTTCCAATCATTTCTAGGGAATTTTTGTGTTCTTTACCATTGCTTGTACAATAGGCACTAGCAAAGTTTTCAAATGACAAATAACGAGTTTTAACAAGAAAAAATTAACTGGGGTCAACACTGTAGTGCTTCTTTTCATTCCATCACACAATGGGACAGTTAACTACATAATAATATTTTTAGTGCTGTTGACAGTGGTATGACTGAATTATGTTTTTGTCTGAAACACTTCAGATACTGATGACATTAGTAGGAAGCTGTATTGTATTGAGGAAAAGAAATAAATTATTTTAAGTCCGGAAGATTTGTATACTCTTTAATTTGGTCACTGTAAATAATTTATTGATAATAATTACTAAAAGTATGTCATCTTTCAGTTAGGTTTGAAGAAGTAGTTTGATCCGCCACACATAATTTTGACGAACAGGCTATGAATCCATTATACAAAAAAAAAAATCAAAAATACTAATTTATTGAAAAGCTATCGGTATAGTGATATTTAGGAAAGGTTGCATTTGCGCTTCAGTTTCACCCAAAGTTGTTGTTTCTTTCTTAATTGTTAACCTTTCATATTGTTTTTCATTAAATTACCGGTGTTACCTTTCCAGAAAAGCATGTAACTATGCACACTGTTCCAAAGACCTGGATAGTGGGGTGCATTTGAAATCATCTACAGAGACCTTCTCTGTGAAAAAGAGGAAATTACACACTACTGCAAAAAACCTTTGTTGTTGATTACCCAGCTTAAGGAAAGTACCAGTAAAAGTTAATTAATATTAACTGAAGGCTACATGCAATATCTTTTACTTTGAACATTTTCTCCCTGGAAAAATCCACTTGACATTGAAGATGAAACCTAGGCCTCTTCCATGTTAACTCTAAGGCAGTGGACATAGTTTCAAGGCTTATGCCACTTATTAAACACAAACAACCAAAATTAATAGTCATTTTGTCGCCTTCCACCAATGCATCTCAAACCAGATGTCATACAGCCAGTTGCATTTGCTGGTTCTTTAATCCACTTCAAGAGGTCAGGGTTGAGGTCAATACGGTTTTCCAGACATTATTTCATTTGATAATTAAGTGAAATACCACTATCTGGGTGAGGGTAGTCTTGAAGACTTAACTGAATAGATTGTAATGTGAAGTACACTCTATTCAGTTAACTCTGTTTAAAATATAAGTGCTACACGGCCAACGTTTGTATAAACGTAACCTTTCCTAGTCTTGAAGACTGTTTAGGATGACATTGACTGACGTTTTGGCAACCTTATCTTCAGAAGAGTGGGCATTTCCACAACCTGAGCAGAAGTCATCTTCACTTGACTCTGAAGATGACTTCCACTCAGGTTGTCAAAGCATCAGTGTCATCTCAAACAGGAGTACACCTGCCCAGATAATCGTACTTCAATTTATTGTTACAATACGACTCCTGGGTTGAAACCATTTAGGGCCTCCCTAATAAATGCAGCACTTTGTTTGCTCAACTCTTAAAGGAAAGTGATCATATTACTTTATGAAGTGCAAACGTTTTTAAGGTACTTCCAGTCCAACCTTGGGTCTGGATCATCAGAGGCGTGCTTGAATCTCACAAGTCATATTTTCAAGGGGATATTTACCATACATTGTAGGTATAGATATGCCATGAAGTCTTTCAACTGTGCAAACATGTGTATCAGTTTTACACTTTATGATGTAGTTTTTTTATTAAGTCATCCTTTACCAAAAAAATATTTCATTGCTATCATTAAAAAGTTGCTTCTACTCTTGCTTAGTAGTTTTTCATTTTACCAAATACAATTTACTATGCAAAGAAATCTATCGCAGATCATCATTTTTGCTATATGACTATTAAAAGCAAAAATTGCATTCTAGCAAGGATATTGTTGACACCATGTATTGCAATAAAAATCCTTAATGTACATATACCAACCAAAGCATCACACGTTGCCTGCTAATATAGCAAATCCAGCAAAAAAAGTTACAAACATGTTCTTCTAATTTTACCCTTTAATATAGCATGTAAAGTTAAGACAACCTTTGTGTAACCATACTACAGGCACTGTACCAACTTCTTGTTGGCAGCAATATCATTGGTGTTTGGTACTGGAGGGACACTTCCTGATTGTTATTGGAATTTGGTGTCAAGAATCAGGTGCAGTCACGATTTAACTACCCTCCCTTCCCCCCCCCCCCCCCCCCACATTTAAAGTGTAATACAAGGGAAAGCAGTAACAAGAGAAGATAAGGGAGATTACCAGCAAAATTAATTTCATGTTCTTGTAAGACAATGAACAAGCATCACAGTTCCTTTTTTGTGACTTCGTACCGGGTAAATAAGTACATTTGTGACATTCTATTCTTGTTGATAGAGAAGTTCAGGTAGTTCTTACAAGGGGACATTTTCTCATCATCTTAACCTGCGTAGATCCTAAACACCTTCCCACAAAAAAGGTAAACTAAGAATTAATGGGATCTAAGGAGTTGTCAGATAGTGTAGCTAATGAGCTTGGTAATCCACACCATCCACTTTGTGACAGTTAATTCTTATACATCTGACAACCTGGGCACACGATACTGTTGTTCTAAGACTGATTAAGGTAATCCTGGATTATGGGAAATAGCCTAACCCTAACCCTAACTGTAAGGAATATTATTGCAGTTTATTTCCTGATCAGAAAGAAAAAGTTTCCACAAGATTTTCAGTTGCAGATTAAAGTGTCAATCAGCTTTTGAACGACTGGGATACCAGACTAATAAGGGGCTTACTTTCTAAAGAAACTGCGGTGCTGTGTCAGTGAGGAGTAAATTCAGGTTTTATCAAATGAGCGGATAAAGATAAACGAACTACCAAAAGAGGAGCCAATATTTCAAGCCTTAGCCATTTGTCAGGGGCTAATAAAGGAAAAGTCAGATCATAAAATTACAGTTTGTCTGGGTGATTCATTTACCTTTATCATCTTGTGGAATAAAAACTAGTTTTCATAATATGGAATACCACCTTACAGCACAAACAAGGTTAAGGGTTAGTGGTATTACTGCCCTCAAATGACAAGCACTCCCATTACTGTGCATGTTAATGTAGAATATTTATTGACTACTTTACTCTTACTTTTTGCCCAGCCTTGCTGTTACTTGTGTAGGTTATACAGATATGTAAATGTAGTTATGACACGAGTGGATTACTATCAAAATTTATATACTGTATTATAAACATTTAACTTATGAACGTTTTGAGAACAGTAAGAGCATGCTTCAAATTTGCTATCTACAAACAATTTGAGATCCTGGACCACCCACATACACTTAACAACAACTCCTTAACAACAACTCTCAAACGTTGACATAAAATACTGAATGTAAATAATTATGTTATTTAATAAAGTGGTGGTGGCGGTGACCTTGCTAGCAACCTAATTCATACACACTTCTCTTAAATAAAAGAAAATAAATATGAAACATAACAGGAAATTATGGTGAAAAATCCCAAATTGAGAGATTAAACTACTGCATTGTTGAAACACCTTACAAAAATTTTGATCTGGAGTATCAAGATGAATATTCATACCTGGGGCATTTACAGTATGTGCACATTCAGAAAGCCAACCATAAACACCATTATATAAATAAGAGCAAGAAGCTATTATATACACCTTATTATAATACTTCACAAAAATCGCGTTTCTGTTTGGTCAATGATGAATGCATAAATAGAATACAGAGTACAAAAGAGGTCACAGAGTGCAATACAGAAGTTGCTATGGAAACAAAGTGATGGAGTGATTTTGTTGAGTATCATAATAAATAAAAAATTGTATAAACTTGCTTGTGCATTTTCATGATTAATTTTTATGGACACTCATGATGTTTGAAAGTTTTCAAATTGCACTTGTCATTTTGAGTGACCATAAATCACAAAATGCCCAAGCAAGTTCATACAATTTCCTATACAATTAATGTCAGATTGGTGCCTAACATTAAAGGGGCTTTGTCATGGTAATTTTTACTGCTTGTTGTCTCAATTGAGTGTCAATTGGGTGTACTTCTACTACTAATAATACTTTAGTTCACACCCATAGCAATCCTGACAACCCAAAAAGGGGAACAAAAAATTAAAATGTCCTTTAATCAAAATGTACAATGATTTTGAAAACAACAAATCTGATAAAGTTGGGCAATTTTTTCAAATCTGAATCTACCCACTCCAGTTTTAGCCTCAGGTGATAAAACAATGTGGAACAGCATAACTTTTGAGTTAATATCAATACAAAATCGCCTTTAGCCTTCAGAGTGATAGTAAAAAGCATGACAAAACCTCTTAATGCACTAGCTCCTCAAAAGGGAAACATTGTATGGTGAAGGAAACACCTAAGTTAAAACATGAGGCAACTATAATTATTATTAAGTCTGTAGTTGATTACACTACTTCCTCAGACTGTCTCAGGCCGTTTGTTGTTTTTGAGAAACACAAACTCTCTTGCAACTTGGTCATTGATCCTTTGTGAGAGAATTTTCAAAATTGTCCAGCCTTTAGAGTTCATTTGAATGAAGCGACCAAGAGCAGAGGAACACGCACAAGATCCCATCTCTGCAATGTTCTTCAAGTGCAGCACAGTCATTCCCACAAGGTTGTCTGTGCGAGCAAAGCAGTAATCCTTTACACAAATGTGAAGCTCATAATATTCCAGAACATCTTCATTGCCAAGAGTACTGCAAAAAGGACAAGGCAGAGTAGGAAATAAGCCTTGTAAGCATTAAAGTGAACTCTCCACTAATGAACACTGTTTGTAAGCAAGCAACTCTACATAAAAACACCATTTCAATTCCCCATTTTATCTTCCGGTCAAACTCTGTATTTACACAATCCCATAGACAGCCACTCTCTCAAAAAATTGGATTTTTGAGGACACCCACACATTATAATTGACTCTTGGCAAAGAAATGTCTTTATTGCAATTCAAGCAAAATACTGGTATGACCTTTGATAGAGCAGCAGAACAGTGGGGTCGGTTTGTCAAATCTACATTTGTCCCAGGAAAGCAAGCTGTCCGTTCATTCGATATGAACAAGAGTCCAACATGTATTTGTAGCGTCACGTTATGGGAAATAATTCTCACTCTATTACTCTGATTCTCGTAAGCAGACTTCTCTACTGACAGGCACTTTTCCCAATTCCCGATGGTGTCCACTTATGAGAGAGTTGACTGTATTACATCTAAGTGACCATTTCATATTTTGAATGTTAAGATGAAATCCTGAACAAATTTCTGCTAGACCCTGGGAATGAGGTTGTTTTTATCAAAAGATGGAGAGTTTACAGGTCATTCTAAAGTATGTAAATACATGTAGCTGATATAAATTATAGTTTATAGTCATTGTTATGTCAAAAAAGCTAAAAGTTGTAAGTTGAAACTTACAAGCAAACTGTTTCATTGTATGTAGGAGACCAATTGTTGTTCTTTGATTTTGTGGCATATTTACGCTTCTTGTCATTGAGATTTGGTCCAACAAGTTAACTTCCACAAAAGGACGAATATTCCTGAAGGTCAACAAGGAAGCGGCAGTGAATAACTGGGTAATTTTTACAACATGTAGGCTGTTTAAAAAACAGACATTCAGCAAACATCAGAAATCGAAAAATGTTAACAGTAATCTTACCAGATGACTGCCATATCAAATCTCTTGCAGCAACAACTGAAAAAGAAAAAAATAAAATTAATAAAATCATTCCAGAAAATAGCATGCAAGATATTTGATACACAAAAGCCCAATTTGCAGTTTTAATATTGATAGATAGAAATTTAACACCTTTAGAAAGACTGGTTTCAGATAATGTCAACTCCTGGAGATCTTAAATCTTTTTCTTTGCATAAACCCTCCCTATCATCTACCTACCACCCCGAGGAATTGGACCACCCAAAACTTGACACCCCCTGAATTAACTTCTCTTTTCTCCCCTGCCCCCCCCCCCCCCCCCCCCACTTCAACAAAAACAATTGACTGGGTTAGGGTTAAATTGTACCCCAGCTAAAAAGTGGGCTGAGGGAGGGCATCTTTTGAACCAATAAAATTTTATCTGCCTGAATCCAAGGGGTTTGTAAAGTAAACTGCTCCTTCTGTGTGCAAGAAAAGCCAGAAAGCCAGAAATTTGTGACTAAAATATTAGCTTACAGAAGAGAGGAAGGTCCAGAAGTCACTTTCATCCAGGAGATTTGTTCAGTAACCAGGACACTCCCGGATAATCCTGGAGAGTTGGCATATATGAGGGTCGAAACAACCAGCAGTAAAAGATCTGGGACAAAAGAACCAGTCCATACAAAAAACATCACTAGATTATCAGCTTTTATCATACCTTTGACAGTAACCTTGTGCTCTCCTGTACCAGGATGGGTGAAAAGGTCAACCTGTACTGGCCACTCCCCTACTGGGTTATCAACCCTGGATTCTCTGGAAGAAGACAAAAGACATAGTTATGTAGTACACTTCACAAAAAGTCTTGCCTAAAAAAATAACATGATTGAAGGCTGTGAGGAATTACATGTAAAAGGTAATATGTGAGCCTTCAGCCAAAGGAAAAGAGTCCCTTCCATTATAGCGAATTTTTGTAATCACTTTAAAATGCTGCCCACATTCAAATTCAGCTTGCTCAATGTTTAAAATTAAATTGTGCCCTTTTATCACAAATTAAACATTTCATTCGATTTGGAGGAAAACTTAAACAAAAACAAATTCATGTTTACAAGGTTGTTTCATAATTTATCTAAACATAGAAGCAAACGTTGAAGCAAACCCTGTGGAAGTTTGGCTCTTTACAAATTCTTGATGAGGGTGAGTCTGTTGTTTGTGTGTAAAGTGACAGGGCAGACTTGAGGGACTGTAGTTGCGAACACTTGTCCAAGAAAGTCTTCTTCAGTCCACTGCCAGAGGACATGAAAGTAGTCCTTTAAATAGAATGTAATGATTATCAGTGGACATATAGAATGTAGACATATAGCAATAATCAGTGGAACATAGCCTTAAGTTAATTATTGAAAGATATATTCACTATTGATAATAATTATGAGGGGAACAGGGTTAGTAGTGCAGTGGTGAGGGTGGTCACCCTTCACAAATTTGTGGACTTCCAAGTTGGACTGCATTTGTTGGTTCTTAATCTGCTTCAAAAAGTAATTTTCTTAAAAAATTCTAGTTTTCCATTTTCTTCAAACAACAGCATTTAATGTCAAGTACTTTATTGATTTGATGTCTCTTTGATTTGGTAAACATTGTGCTTGTCAATAAGCCTAATGTGCTAATTATGTGATTACCAGGGTAAACATCATTGCAGCATTGAAAAAGTCAAAACCTGGACTTTTTTTGTTTGAGGTCAGGGTTGGAAAATGAAATGAAAAAAAAAGTAACTATCAAAATTATTTAAAGTGTACAGTGTGTGCCTTATGAGTAATAGCAAGAAACAAGGGTTTGGTAACTGGAAAACAAGGGGCCTGTTTCTCTAAAGTCCCAAAACTTTCAGGTGTCAAAATTCCCTCTATCTTTATAGCCCACATTCGCCCAAAAGTCATTGCCCACCGTGACTGAATTTCGTTGTAACACAAAATTACCTAAATATCTGAAATGTTGTTTCCCGCTTGATTCGCCTGAGTGCCTTTAGTCAATCACATCACGTATTTTCGACAAGTCATCATTTGAAAAACAAAAACAAACGGCCACAATGACTTTCGGGCGAAGGTGGGCCCTTAAGAAGGGAAAGGTTTTAAGTTCACAAATTTCACAATATTATTAGTTTCCTTTTAGGTATCTTAATTAAAAGCATACTAAAAGATTAGCTTTTTAGTGGACAGCAGTTTCACAAATGGCTTTTTGGACCTGAAATTAAAGGGTCCCAGGGTACAAGGAGGAAAATGTCATAAAGAAGTGCACAAAACAACCTTAACCCATTGACACCTAAACCGGCCAAAACCGGCCGCGCGCGATGACCCCTGAAATACCTAAACCGGCCAAAACCGGCCGCACAAAATGGCGTCTTGATCGGAGTTGATCTTAGGCCTCTACCC